>NW_026043533.1:0-37318 GCF_023856365.1 Brienomyrus brachyistius
AGTAATTACGTCTGTCTGGCTGATTTCCAACTAATTGATATTTGTATATTTATTACATGAATATAAGGTAATATAAGGTAATAGAAGAGGTATTTAATGGTTTTCCATCTGAGGAATTTGCAAAAAACTGCAGTGCATGATGGGTCGGACCTAAAGGCTGCCTTAACGTCCTCATCTGTATGACGACATACATCAAGACTAGGAAGGTGCATAATGTTCATGTCTGGTTGCGTTTGTTGGTCCAGAAAGTAATTCAATTTCGCCATGTAGGTTACGTTCTTAAAAACTGCTTGGATATAGCCCGATTATATGCTGTGGGCCTTTTAATTTCTTTGTTTACCAGGTAGGCTACCTTCTTTAAACTGCGTTTTGTTAGACTACATATTTAGGGAGGTCTTTATAAATTTATAGTAGTCTTCATAAATATGTGCATAGTTTAGCCTAACCCAGCCACTTAAGGGAGAAAGCCAGCTCAACTAGGTGTCGGTCCCAAGCCCGGATTAATGGGGAGGGTTGGCGTCAAGAAATAAAGAGACTGTATCTTCACTGCATGACTGATGTCAAAATGTGTGAAATATGTGGTTGTATTAATAAATGCATTAAAGTAGGTTAATGATTCTGTGCTGTCTAAATTGTATAGAAAATTTCTACGTATAGCCAAACAAATCTCCTCCTGTTTGAAAAGGCATAGAAAAAGCAATTTAGCCACTAAAACTTTACAGTTTTTGTGAGGGACAGTCGAATTCTCTCGTTTCTCTCGTCAAGTTTTTTTGTGATCCTGCACCTACACTTTGCCGGCCCCAGGAGGATGGGCTCCCCCTTTGAGTTTGGTCCCTCCCAAGGTTTCTTCCTTCTTGGGAGTTTTTCCATCCTATCGGCGCCTATGGCTTACTCACTGGGGGCTTTGGGTGGGCATGATATAAAGCAAAGCATTTTCCCTCCCAGTTTCCTCCTCTGGTCCACATTGCAGGACCATCAGCCATCAGAAACAGTCAGACGGTCTCCTTCAGCTTCTTTAGTGTCCTTGGAAGCCAAGGCAGTTTTAGGTCTGAGAAGAGGTTTATCAGAAGGACACATATTACGTCGTTTGTCCTGAAATGTAACATGGGGAGGAAAAGTTAAGCGGTTTAGTCAGATTGGAGTCGTTTATTCAGCAGTGGCAGCGCCAGTGACTTAATGCTACAGGTGCTATAGGGGAGTGAGATTATTTAGACCGGGTGCTTTAGCTTTTCAGCTTATGTAGATGGTGTATAGAAGCACACAGCACGATAAGCTACAGCATGGATAAAATAGGATAAAATATGAAATTCTAACGTCTAGCTCACAGAGCCTCTATGTGTACTTTGAAGAAAAAATACACTACAAGTATGCTGTAAAAACCGCAAAAATGTCTTACACAATATACAGATTTTACAGATAGTTAAAGAAAAAATGAAACCAATATTTTGGGGGTGCTGTGGGGGTACTATGGTCATTGGAGGAGGAGCTAGAGCCCCCCCCCCCAAGCTTTTCCTTGGTGCTGCCACTGTTGTTCAGATTAAAAGTAACATTGTCATTAATAAACAGTACTCTGATCAAATTTTTGCATGTACAAACACAATCAAAGTTTAACCACATGTTTAGACACAATTCACACACCTGTTACATTTCCATAATGCTAAGACTCTCTACACTTACTTCATCCACTTTCTTGTTTGGTACACAGTCATTTGATGGATGTGTAAGATCATTACCAGACCGTCTGCTGCAAACTCTACAGTTAATGAATGGCTGCAAAAACACACAGACACACAAAAACAGTATTTAAAGAGTGGTGGGCAATAAATACAGTGAGAGAAGGTGTAGTAAAGATATATCTAATGATTTAAGGCAGAGCTGCTGGAGTGCAGGGTTTAATGACACAGAACAATTTTAGAGGAAAGAGCTTCCAAAGCAGGGTCACCATAAGGCTATATTATACAAAGCAAGTTCATCTAAAAGTATGAACAACAAATCCCGTTTAACTGAACACTGCTCTGTATTAAAATACTGTCCTCCGATCAAGCTAAGTGGTCCTGTAGTTCACTATTTAAAGAGGTAAATTTAAAGGGTAATTCACACTGCACATCTACCCTGCTCTGACCAGGTTTAATTACTGGCTTTCTAATTAAAACAAGAGTTAAGTCCTGCCCTTTCACCACAAAACACCACACTGCCATTTAAGGCTGATTTCAACAATGAGTTTTAGTTAACCTGGCTCGATTGAGTTAACTCTGGGTATGTAAAACCCGCTTTGTAGTACAGCCCACAGGTCTTTAAATAAGGCCAGCTAGGGTTCATAGCTCGAAGCATAATCTACAGGTCACCCCTCAGATGATTAGCATTTGCTTCTGCCTGGTAATCCAGCCTTTAAGCCTGTAAACCTACTAAAATTTGAGAATAAGGTGAAGGAACTGGCTCTTTGAGGCCACCTATGTATTTGTTACTTTATTGTTGGCTAACTTTCCCCCGCAGGGCATCAAAAAAGTTAACATGAACCTAAATTAATTTGCTAACTGATATGTCCAATGCTCACAGTCACAGTGACTCTTTACTTACCCTCTTGTCCATGAAAATACAGTCAGCCCGATGGTCTGTTGCAGTTGACTTTGGACATTTTGTTGCTCTCAAGAGAATCTCAATGTCAATGTATTCACTGCTGATCTAAATCACATAAACACGTTATATACAAAATTGCCTACAACTGTTTTAAAGGCAATATAACAAACAATAATCACCCAAAAAATGGCAAACTGTCACAGACTTGACTGCAGCAGATTCAGAGAGAAACTGTGAGAAGGTAAAATTGACCAGGGCTGAGATATACAACCATCACTTTCATTGTGAAGAGACATTAAGCATCATATGCATTGAAATTAAAACATCAAAATCAATGTGATACTCATTAGTTCAGCTTGCAGATGATGAAAGTTTCACACTTTTGTAAACACTTTCTCAGCAGTTACCTTCGGACGGCCCTGGATGTTATAGAAATTCATGTGCTGACGGGTTCCTTGATGAGCATTTTCGACTGCGAGTTTAATGGCCGTCTTGTGAGTGCAGGGAGACTGTGGTAATCTTGCTGGGCCTCTGTGGAGATAAGCAGAGCTCCATAAGCCAAAACCAGAAGCAGCAGGCGGGTCATCTTCCTCTCAGCTTTGAAGGGAGAAGCAGGACTGAGGACACTGATCTGTGGTCCCCTTATCCAGCACGTCCAGGGGCGTGTCCTTCACTCGAAACAAACAGACCTTTGAACAACATTGGAAAACTCTTCAGGATGAATTGAGGCAGGTGGTCAAGTGGGTTTATTGTTATTTCAGCAATATACACAGTACACAGTGAAAGGAAACATTGTTCCTCCTGGACCACGGTGCAACACAAAGAAGAAAAACAGAAACAACACAAGATGACACAAGTGCGGGCAAGATAGAACTATACAGAGTGAAAGGAGCACAAACAGAGGGAGAAAGTGCAAGATAAACACAAGAGCAACAATACAATACTACAGGACAAGACAGCGCAGTCAAGAACACAGAGTGCAGCCAGAGCTAACCTGAATAGGGGCATCAAGGTTGCCAGGCAGGCAGAGAAACAGAAAATAGAGGTCTACTTCACATACAACAACCCACAGTGGGTGTGGCAGGGAATACAACACATTACAAACTTCAAAGGCAACAACACCGTCACTGTTAACAGCAACGCCCTTTTAGCAAAGGAGCTAAACAGCTTCTTTGCTCGTCTGGAGGAACACAGAGCAGACATAGCCACACTGCCCCCCTCCCCCAATCTCCAGCACTCACAGACTCCCTCTGCAGGAACACCACGCGAGAAGGCACATTGCATCTCTAGGTGTGTGGAGTTTAAGACAAGGCAAGTGATGCTACGATAATATAATTCCTTGGTAAGACCCCACCTAGAATATTGTGTGCGGGTTTGGTTACCATACCTTAAGAAGGACATTGCTGCCTTGGAAAAGGTGCAACGTAGGGCAACGAGAATGATTCCTGGTCTTAGAGGAATGTCTAATGAGGAGAGGTTAGCTGAGCTGAATCTGTTTAGCCTCGAGCAAAGGAGACTAAGGGGGGACATAATCCAGGTGTTTAAGATTCTAACAGGTCTGGATGCTGTTCAGCCAAATGGCTATTTCAATGTTAGTTTAAATACCAGAACTCGTGGCCATAAGTGGAAATTAGCTGGAGAACATTTTAAAACGAATTTGATGAAGCATTTCTGTACACAGCGTGTAGTTAGAGTATGGAATAGTCTTCCTGTTATTGTAACACAAGCTAAAACCCTGGGTTCTTTTAAATCAGAGCTAGATAAGATTTTTGAGCTATTAGCTAAGTTCTCCTCAAAGGAGCTTGATGGGCCGAATGGCCTCCTCTCATTTGTAAATCTCTTTGGTTCTTATGAGTCAGCTTACAGAGATGAGGTCCAGAAACTGATAGGTTGGAGTTCAGCAAACAATTTGGCACTAAACAGCACAAAGACAAAGGAATCACTGACTTCAGGAAGGATGGAGGCGACACT
Source organism: Brienomyrus brachyistius (assembly GCF_023856365.1). Lineage (NCBI taxonomy): Eukaryota > Metazoa > Chordata > Actinopteri > Osteoglossiformes > Mormyridae > Brienomyrus > Brienomyrus brachyistius. Next base: position 4,549 of record NW_026043533.1, read on the forward strand.
GGCCTGCCTAGATGGATGGATGGATGTTTTTATTGACATTGTAAGTACAATGAGATTTAGTTTGGAACGCGCCAGCAGCTACACAGTATATTTACAATTATATAGATTGTGAGGCATAAAATAAGGTGTGAGTAATATAACATAACGACATAATATAAGTAATCATTAATTAATCATTACAGATGGTATGAGGTGTGAACCGCTAGGCTGCTATGGCATGTTTGGTATCAAACCGATGGAAAATCACTCCAGTTTCCAAATCTGGTCAGTGGTTACCACGAAAGTGAATATATCAAAAGTTACACCAGCCTAACGAAAATCATCAATACAAGGGAAATCACTCTGGTCATAAATCTCAAAAGGACTGATACAGACCCCCTTCCGAAAGCCCGCCAAATGGATGGTCAGCCATTGGTCCAGGAGTCGAATTCCTGGTCACTCCTATTCACGAACTTTACACTATAAAACCTGGCACCTCAGAACAAAGCCAGGAGAGGAGAAACAGAAGGGAGGAGAAAACAAAAGACCATCAGCACGAAGAGAGGCAGAGAACATCAGCCCAAGAGAAGAGAAGCCCACAAGAAGCCCTCCTGAAGCCTATCAGTGAAGACCCAGCTGGACAGAGAACTGCAACCAAGCCCAAGCTTCACCAGGAGAGGGAATCAGAGGGGCTCCACTCCAACAACCGCTGCAAACACCGCGCCTCCCTGAGTGCCATCACCCATCAGCTCATCAGCCTCCGCAACCAACTGCCAAGACCCCCCCCCCCCCACTCTGCAACCAAGTAAACAAACTTCCTTTCATTTATAACAACCTAAACTCCTATTCACCTGCTATATTACTTTAGGACAGTATTTCCACAAATTGCTTGCTTTGCAGAACAGTATTTTCCCTTTTAAGGTTACTCATTTTAAATCTGGTCATTGCATTTTCATGATTACATTGTTTGTGTCCACTCCGTTATTTCGTGTTTATTGTTTGTTAGGTGTAATGTCTGTCTTATGTTAGTTATAGGAATAAATGCATGTCTTTTACACAACTTCAGCCTCCGTTCATTGAGTGCTCACAAGAATCCCTGCCTGTGCGATCTACGCTCTGAAACCTCAAATTCGCCTGAAATATCGCGAGACTCTCTCTCATTGGCCGTGAGGGGAGCTTCGCTACCGATCGTTTACATTACCTGGTGACGCAGCTCGTTGGACAAGCCTTCTATTCTAACCCAGGTTATTACGTGATACTGGTTATTAATGAGTTCCATTTAAGTCACACATTAACAGACTCACGGTGTTTCGCAATTGAGTTTGAGCCGACCATTCAGCATAAAAATTGGTTAATAATCACAAGGCACAAGGTTTAAACTTATTCTGAGCACACAATTTAAACTTTTTATGACCGAACGTGCAGTGAAGAAGCGCTACTGTCAACTGGTTGCAAAAGTCGCACTCATGGCAATCTGAAGGCATTTAAGCGGGATCATATGGGCTTATTATAGTTATTTTTATTTCTATTATTAGTAGTTATATTATTTTGTTTTATTTTCGGTGATTTCATTGTAGTTCTTTCGTATTAAACTGCAGTAAACTTTAACCCTATGTCTGACGAGATTCTCAGATGTAGCGCTTTGTTTCCAGGTTCAATTCGGACGAGTGTCTCCGTTTCTATATATCCTGGGAGAGATCTCTCTATTAGCGAACGGGAATACTTGTTATGAGGTTCTAACCTAAATTATGTTGCGCTTGGACATAAGACCGATAGCTTAGTTACCTATCAGGATCATACTCGTATGTGTGTGCCTGCTTTAGACAAAGCAAGTTTAACACAACTTTGCGCTGTGAGCCAAGTGTGTGTCATTTAGAAATTGGGAGTCTCCTGTGCTTGAGACCCGCCGTGGTTAAGCACCATTTGCGACGAGATATAGTGCACTCACAATTTAAATCTGTCGCCGTAACGCGTGCGCCGTCTCGCTTCAGTAATTGTTTTAAGGGGTTTTATACTGTGCAAGGCACAGAAGAAGGCCACAAGCAGCATGCGCATGCATTAAATGTGTGTGTCACTCATCTAGCGTCGGCAACCGCCTAGCTATATCTTTGGTTACCTCTAGTGGTCAGGCATAGAACTACCACTCCATTTCGAAATTGCGCCTCTAGTGGCCAGGCATAGAACTACCACTCAATTTCGATATTGCGCCTCTAGTGGCCAGGCATAGAACTACCACTCCATTTTGATATTGCGCCCCCGGTGGTCAGGCATAGAACTACCACTCCATTTCGATATTGCGCCCCCGGTGGTCAGGCATAGAACTACCACTCCAGTTCGAAATTGCGCCTCTAGTGGTCAGGCATAGAACTACCACTCCATTTCGAAATCGCGCTTCTAGTGGTCAGGCATAGAACTACCACTCCATTTCGATATTGCGCCCCCGGTGGTCAGGCATAGAACTACCACTCCATTTCGAAATTGGGCTTCTAGTGGTCAGGCATAGAACTACCACTCAATTTTGAAATTGCGCTTCTAGTGGCAAGCCATAGAAGTACTACTCCATTTCGAAATCGCGCCTCTAGTGGTCAGGCATAGAACTACCACTCCATTTCGATATTGCGCCCCCGGTGGTCAGGCATAGAACTACCACTTCATTTCGAAATTGCGCTTCTAGTGGTCAGGCATAGAACTACCACTCAATTTTGAAATTGCGCTTCTAGTGACAAGCCATAGAACTACTACTCCATTTCGAAATCGCGCCTCTAGTGGTCAGGCATAGAACTACTATTCCATTTCGAAATCGTGCCTCTAGTGGTCAGGCATAGAACTACCACTCCATTTCGAAATTGCGCCTCTAGTGGCCCGGCATAGAACTACCACTCAATTTCGATATTGCGCCTCTAGTGGCCAGGCATAGAACTACCACTCCATTTTGATATTGCGCCCCCGGTGGTCAGGCATAGAACTACCACTCCATTTCGATATTGCGCCCCCGGTGGTCAGGCATAGAACTACCACTCCAGTTCGAAATTGCGCCTCTAGTGGTCAGGCATAGAACTACCACTCCATTTCGAAATCGCGCCTCTAGTGGTCAGGCATAGAACTACCACTCCATTTCGATATTGCGCCCCCGGTGGTCAGGCATAGAACTACCACTCCATTTCGAAATTGGGCTTCTAGTGGTCAGGCATAGAACTACCACTCAATTTTGAAATTGCGCTTCTAGTGGCAAGCCATAGAAGTACTACTCCATTTCGAAATCGCGCCTCTAGTGGTCAGGCATAGAACTACCACTCCATTTCGATATTGCGCCCCCGGTGGTCAGGCATAGAACTACCACTCCATTTCGAAATTGCGCTTCTAGTGGTCAGGCATAGAACTACCACTCAATTTTGAAATTGCGCTTCTAGTGACAAGCCATAGAACTACTACTCCATTTCGAAATCGCGCCTCTAGTGGTCAGGCATAGAACTACTATTCCATTTCGAAATCGTGCCTCTAGTGGTCAGGCATAGAACTACCACTCCATTTCGAAATTGCACCCCCGGTGGTCAGGCATAGAACTACCACTCCATTTCGATATTGCGCCCCCGGTGGTCAGGCATAGAAGTACCACTCCATTTCGATATTGCGCCCCCGGTGGTCAGGCATAGAACTACCACTCCAGTTCGAAATTGCGCCTCCAGTGGTCAGGCATAGAACTACCACTCCATTTCAAAATCGCGCCTCCAGTGGTCAGGCATAGAACTACAACTCCATTTCGATATTGCGCCCCCGGTGGTCAGGCATAGAACTACCACTCCATTTCGAAATTGCGCTTCTAGTGGTCAGGCATAGAACTACCACTCAATTTTGAAATTGCGCTTCTAGTGGCAAGCCATAGCAGTGCCACTCCATTGAAATTGCACCTCTAGTGGTCCGCCATAGTAGGTTAACAACATCTGAGTTGGGTCTCTGGTGGTCAACTGCGGTGATACAACACGCATAATTGGACACACAGGTTCTTGCCTGAAAGCAGGAATCAACTTCACAGACTAAATCAGTTTGATCACAATACATTAACATCCAATTAGGTTATTGTTGCATAACTAATTGATGTTTACAATTGAATAAGAAACACAATTCATTTGGTTTGATTCCCGTTTAACCTTTTTGATTTATTTTAGGTTTTATTTCACCTTATGCTTTCATTCATTCCATCTCCCCCAACAAGGGGACTTGCATAGAAGTTCAACCACTATTAACAACAGTAAACCAGTTACGTACACAATCCCATCAGGAAGTCGTTTGGATGTGATCAGTTGAGCCCTTCGGGTGCTGGGTGCTTACCATTCGCTCTCTGTTGGTTGAGCTTGTCTGTGGCTCTGCTGTCACTGCTTGTGATCGTACAGTTTGTCAGAACCGAAGGGGAGTTCTCAGCAATTGGATGCCCAAAAGCGTGTCAGCCCGGCTACACCCACTGACTCATTACGGGCAAGGCTGACAGGTACCTCAGGCGGTCATTACAACTTTTGAGCAGGACTTCGTTTAGGGTGAGTTCTGAGAACGGCCCTAGCTTGGACTCTCACTAGGGTGGGTGATACCTGAAGGCAATTTTGCCAGCCGATAAGCTCCACCTGGGTTGTCTCAGTTGTGCATACAGAATACGCCCTTCCAAGTTAACATTGCTGGGGATCGGGGGAGTGGAAGCCGGACTCAGGCTTGCTTGGCTGGGAGAATGATTCCTGGTCTTAGAGGAATGTTTAATGAGGAGAGGTTAGCTGAGCTGAATCTGTTTAGCCTCGAGCAAAGGAGACTAAGGGGGGACATAATCCAGGTGTTAAATCTGGTCATTGCATTACATTTTTTTTGTATCCACTCCTTTATTTCGTGTTTATTGTTTGTTAGGTGTAATGTCTGTCTTATGTTAGTTATATCCATCCATCCATTTTCCAAACTGCTTATCCTACTGGGTCGCGGGTGGTCCGGAACCTATCCCGGAATGTGGAATGGGCACGAGGCAGGGAACAATCCAGGATGGGGGGCAGCCCATCACAGGGCACACTCACACACAAATCGTGATTATATTATTGCACTATACTGTATAAATAAAAAGTAAACTTAATACCAGTTGTGGTAATAAAGTGCACAGAGAGTAAGAGAGAGTAGGGTTTCACATAAACGTATGTTCATTAGCATTTAGTATTCTGATGGCTTTGGGGTTAGAAGCTCTTATTAAATCTGGTTGTTCTGCAATGCATACTGCGGTAACGTTTACCAGAGGGCAGAAGTTCAAACATCTCATGTGCTAGGTGCGTGGGATCTTTTTTAAATATAATTATGCATATGTAGAACTAGGGATATGATCCTGTTAAGTATGATAGTTCTGTCTCATTATTGCAGGATCGACATCCATAGTAACTGTGGTGATCTATCCATTTGTGTGCATGTCTGTGTGTGTGTGTGCGAGCGGGTATACCTATCCTACCCCATAGCGTGATAAATACCTGTTTTTTTTTTCCCTTATGGGGACCACGAAACTGAAAACCAGGAAAACTCTATTTTATAAAAATCTGTGACTGCTGTGGAAAAACTAAAAATGCAAAACCTCTTTTATTTTGCTTGGTTACTTATGGTTATGGTTAGGGCAGGGTGGGGGTTAAGATTGTCATAGTTAGCGTTAGCATTTATCCAATAGAAGTCAATGAGCGGGCCCCATAAGGATAGGTATACCCTATGTGTGTGCATGTGTGTGTTTGTCCCATATTGCCTGGGCTTCAGGATACCTCATAACCCGGAACTTCATCAGAAGTAGTTAGAAAATGGATGAATGGATGGATGGATGGATGGATGGATGGATGGATGGATGGACAGATCAATAAAAGTACAGAACATCCATTTTACAAAGAACCATCAACACTAAATGTATGCACTGGTCATGCTCCTGGAAATTAAACTTCTTTTCTGAAAAGCAGCATGTTCATAAATTAGCTGCTGTTATACCTTGGGGGAACAAATGCAGATGAAATTGTAAAACAAACTGCAGTGGCAAAACAGTTCTGGCTGCCTGTGCTGCCCTGCCTGCCCGCCCTCCTGCCCATTACGTCCTGCCTGTGCCACCCTCCTGCCTGCCCTCCTGCCTGTTTACGTCTTTCCTGTGTGCCCTGCTGCCAGTTATTCTGTATTTACATCCGGACTTAACTAATTGAACCATATAAACCATATAAATCAGGACTTTGTTAACGTGACTTCTGACCTGTGGAGGATGGGCTCCCCCTTTCACTCTGGTTCCTCCAAAGGTTTCTTACTATGACTGAGTTTATCCTTGCCAATGTCGCTTTCTAATTTTTCAGGCTAGATCTTGCTCACTGGGACAATTGGGCAGGGACAAAGTAAAGTGCTTTGAGACAATGTAAGGCTATGAAAATGTACTATACAAAATAAAGTGAATTGACTTGAGTAATGTGGCACAAAGCAACCCTTCTTTGCCACAGGAAATGTCTGGTGCAATTTCTTTTTTAATTGTACATGTCAATTGCATAATACCCTAAACTAATTCATTATTATTTCTATTATTATCATCATCATCAGTATTTCATTAGTATTCCATGGTATTTAGATTTTTCAGGAATCAGTGTGTGTACTGTATACTTTTTAATTTATTTGCACTATGTGTAGTGTCTCTGCAGCTGTATATACTTGCTGCATTATGCACAAGAACTTCCCTCAGGCATCAGTATAGTTAATCAAATGTAATATTTCTTGCTTGTTTATTAAGTTGTTTTAGGTATTTTGTGTGTTCCACTTAATTTAGTGTAATTAGTCCTAGTTGACTCAGGTTTAGTTAGATTTTTCCTTCTGTTGTTCCTCTGCATCATGCTACTGTCATAAAATTTCAATGTCTTACCTAACTTAAGAGTTTTGTGCATTGTGTTTTGGAGAGAAAGAAATCATTACTTTTTTTCTTTAGATTCATCCACTGATTCTATCACCTATGACACATTCCCCCTGAATATTTGTTTGTTTATTTATGTATTTGCTTGGGGGATGGAATTAACAAACAGAAATAACTGAATGAATCAGGGTAGTGAAAAACATTTATAAACTTATCATTTTGGTATTGGTACGATCCTGTTCTGGTTAGTTAGCCGAGGGAGTAAATCATCCGGAGTTTCATCTCTCAATCTCCTCCTACACCCACTCAGCATCACAGTATGGACTCCCCAATGCAACTGATCTGCACGTATTTGTACTCTGGGAGGAAATTGAAGCCCCCATAGGAAAAACTCAAAGCCTACAGACATATGCACAAAACCAGGGGACATGCTCAGTTCTGCAGGCCTGGAAGTGTGAGAGAAGGCTATTTATTGAGTTTCCCCTCTGCCCCTGGTAAAGATGAAACATGCACAAGTCATTAAACACACATATACTTACATGAAAGTCTGACTGATACTGGAGCTTCCAGTGCCCGTAAACCAGGTACTGGGGTACTCCATTTCCTTCTTGATAATTAGCGCCATTGAAAAAAAAACGGTGCCTTTCCTAATATTAACTGACTCTCAGACAAATGTACTGCTTGAAGACCCTGCCACTATTCGCATTTTCCAGCAGGAGTCACAAATCTTCATTGCATTCAGTTTATTCTCAGATGAGCTCATGCATGTTTCTATGTGCATCTTTACACTTAAACAAATACAGCTAACCTCTGTTGTTATATTCCATATATATTTGTCGTGACTGGCCTTTTTTCTCAAATGATGGATTTCTGAAACTAAAACTGACAGTATTCTAAAATATTTATATTGCCACATCATCGACACATGTTCTAATATGACATAGCATTCCCCTGGACCATAGTGCGACTTAGAGACAAGATATAACATGCCCTTCACGGTAAAACACTAGATAGGTGCAACACTTAATGTCAACGTTGTCAATGTCAATGTTGACTTAATGTCAACGTTAAATTCATGGATTCGCAAATTAAGTAACACGGTTACAGTACAAAAACGAGCAGAGCTGTGTATGGCATGACTATCTCGCGGCGGCGACAAAATATGCTTATCCTTCTAATTATTCAGAAGAAAATATATTTGCAAGCACAGCCGTTCACGGCTTCCGTACAAAAAGCTGTCACTACGCTACAGGAAGAATACACGACCAATATAGGATTTACACAAGTCTGCTTCTTTTGTTTTATTTAGTAACAACTTTCACAAAAATTGACAGCAATACTGCTAAAAGTGCAGATCTGTTGCCAAATTAAATAAACAAAGAAATTAATCATAAAAATATTCAAAGTATATACAGCCAGGGGCGCCGCTAGCAATTTTGGGCCCTATGACAAAATATGAGGTTGGGCCCCCCTATCACACCCATTCAGATCTCTGGGGGCCCCTAAAGGGCGTGGGCCCTTAGAATTGTCCCAACTTTCCCCCCCTTAGCGGCGCCCCTGTATACAGCTAACCATTTCCAATCGAAAAGTACATACAAGTCTCCAATATAAGTTATACAATGGAGCGCAGATAAAACTTTTAAATAGTAATTAACCAAACTATATAAAGAATACAAGTTTGAATACAGGTAATTTGTATAAATTTTACTGTGTTCAGACTGAAAAATCAGCACCAGCCTTACACACATTGCAGTTCTGCTTTTTTCTTCTTTTAGCATAATTACCCGTTTCACGTTCACGAGGCAGAAGATCCCTGCAAATGTGAAAATTCACAAGTAACAGGCACCATTAACCTCAAGCCATAACAGTCTGCTAGCCTGAACAATAGCAAACTCTATGTATTACCAATTATTACGCAGGTTGTCACTTTATCAAATCATGACTGTTACTAAGAAGTGGGAGTGAAACGCGTGTCACGAGATCTCGCGATATTACAACATGACGAGATTTCTCGTTGGAGCGAAAAGCCGTTTCACGAATGCGCTGCAAATGAGCTGCTGTAAATATGTCGGCATCTGACTAAATTACTATAGTAGATACCCCAGACACTTTTGAATCTTTTGTGTGTCAGCATTTCGGGTGCCCGGCGGAAAATATAAATGGCGAAAGGGAGACAGACAAAACACGAACCATCTGTAAGGACTGTAGAAAGCTAATGCCGCACACAGCGGCTAATGCTACTACTAACTACTATGCAAAGCCATTTGCAGCACCATCATAGCTCTTTATTTAAATTCACTGCACCGGTGAAGAAAACATTTTTAAAAAAATGTTATGTTTATTATTGGGTGCTTTCCACTTCATGCACCCACATACAGCGCTAGCTTAAAGCAATGCATTCTGGTCCTGACGCAATGCATCATGGTTATATTTTTTATCGCCCGTTGCATTACGTCACCATGTCACATGGTACCAAAACTCCGCGAGAGCAAGACACATCAGGCAGCACCTCTTAGCAGGCTGCACAGGCTGGATCCGCCTCCATTACGACACAACTTTGCCCTTATTGGCTTAAGATTTTAGTTACATACATGACGTTTGTATATCTGCTATTTCTCCCGAGAAGCAGGTAAAGCGGTAACTGCTTTTCAATTAATTTACTTGGTAAAATTAAATTTAAATAAATGATATGAATATTGTAATAGTACTCGTGAGCTTTGTTTGTTGTTAGTTACTGTAATGTTGCGCTGCTTTATTTGTTTAATCGTCTTGTCTGTGAAGACATTCAAGTTAATCAAATAAGAACTGCACTGTACACTGTACATGACCATAAAAACTTTGAATCCTTGAAATAAATGTTTTTGATCTTTTCCTTGGCAGTTATCTTTTTACACAGGGCCTCTATGTACACAATAGTTATTTTTTTCACGACTAACAGTATGGATCAGGAGTTGGTTATTGTAAAAGAAGTAATGTGCATGCAGGTGATATTTGTATAGATTTATATTTACCCCTAGGTGATAAGTTTGACAGTCATTTCTTTTACCGTTTGGCCTCTCGGTTGAACATAATAGTGGCGCGAGCAGCTCCACTTGGTTTTTTAAAAATACTCAGCCATGAACTTTTGGTGAACTCAGGTGAATCCCTTCCTTCAGTAGTAAACCTTGGTAGTTTCAGCCGTTTACACATTGTCTCACTAAAAGGTTGATAATATATTTGTCCTTTTACATAGTGATAAAATATACGCGATAAAAATGTGAATATTCATAGATTCAGGACTAACAAAGTAGCTAACAGAAACTCAGACTAACAAAAGGTGCAAATACATACTCAGTTGGTTCCATTGTGTTGATTACATTATAATGTTTACATTGTAATGATTATATCATGGATATTTGGCATACTTTTTATAAAATCGTAATTCTTATATTCTGCGTTATATAGTGCTAAATAATATTCCATAGATGGATGGACTTTATTAATCCCCGTGGGGAAATTGTGTTTTTTATGTCTCCCTCAACTTACTCTTTGTGGAGTAAGTTGTCCGCGAAGTGCAGCTACCTGTTGGGGCGCCCAGGGAGCTGGGGGTTAAGGGCCTTGCTCAAGGACCCACAGACGTGCTGAGGCTGGGTTAGTTTCAACTGGTGACCTCATTACAGGCACAAGGACTGACCCCTGCCCCCCAACTGTGTATGAGTAGCATTTATGCTGTTTCTTGAGTGTGAGCTAGTACATAAACCAGCTAGTGCTCACCATTGCAAAAATACTCTAGCTTTCTGTCATACACATTTTTTTATTTTCTTACATTGTCCGTTTTTGTTCATAGTCTGTAATATTCTGAATAACGACAATGTAGAGGAAAAACAGATTAAATTCTCCTTGTTTGTAATTTCCCCATGTAATCCACTGCCTTGTGGTAAGAGGTGCAAAAGTCAGACGCGTTGAATGATGAGGATACGATATTGAGTTTAGTTCTTGAGAGGATTTATTCATATGATATTTTAACACACAGTACTTTGAACTGGTTTGTTTGGCGCAAAAGGGCCGATATGCAGACACCATCACACATGGCAAATACGGTCAATGACTGTTTCACTTTGCACCTTCAGCCCTGAGCCGCGTAATCTCAGCACCTTTAATAACAACCATTGCTGCCTCCTACAGGTGGGAATACACTTAGACAATAGTAAATATCACTAAGGCAGGCAAGTACCTCTCGTTTCAAGTGTTGCAATACTATATAACATTATATGATAAACAATAAATACGAATAAATAAAAACATTAAACAAATAAACATAATCAATAATATTCATGAATAATTATGCTTAATATACAAATAAAAGAATAGCTCCTGCAGATGATTTCAGATAACTACTGGAACAATGAGTTCTGGAGGGGAGCAAGCTCTGTTACATGCTATAGAAATGTTGATCTGATTCCTTTCATTATCAGATTGTTACCACTGTTAAAAACCACAGATATTGTATTCTGATTGTATGCATTTCCTTATTAGGGCATGTCAGTTACTTCTGTTAAAAAATCCGTTTATTCTGACGTCGTAAATTTCCTGATCAGAGTTTACCCTCTTTAAAGTGATGGAGGTCCACTTGTGCGAAAGATACATCGATATGCATATGAGATTTCGTTTGTGCCAAAAATATGTAAATAGCACACAGTCCATGTCGACTGAGCATGTGACAAAGAATTTTTCTGTGACAATTCTATTTTGTCAATGAGTTTGTCTGTGGAGCCCCTGAAGGGACCTAATGGTGTCCGCTAATTAGATACCCAGAAATAAACTGTGTGGCTCCTGCCCAAGCATTGCTGCCCAAACAGCAGCTTCCTCCTTATGCCACCGAGGGAGGAGTAGCCAGTGGTTCCCCTGCCCCTTCCCCTCTCCCCCCTGCAGACGAGGATCATAACCATTCAGCACCCGACTCTACCTCCTTCTCGGTGAAGAAGTGCCGTGGCGAAACACTCAGGCAGCAGGACGAGGTAGCAGAAATTCTTGCCCCTATGTTGGTATGTCCAAATCCTCAAGGGGGAGATAAGGTTTGCTCATCTGACACTGTAGATGAAGGAGTTGAACATAAGAACATAAGAACTATACAAACGAGACGAGGCCATTCGGCCCATCAAGCTCGCTTGGGGAGAACTAAACTAATAGCTCAGAGTCGTTAAAATCTTATCTAGCTCTGATTTAAAGGAACCCAAGGATTCAGCTTGCACTACATTATCAGGAAGACTATTCCATACTCTACACGCTGCGTAAAGAAGTGCTTCCTTAAATCCAGCTTGAAATGTTCTCCCGCTAATTTCCACCTATGGCCACGAGTTCGTGTATTTAAACTAATGCTGAAGTAACTATTTGGTTGAACAGCATCCAAACCTGTTAGAATCTTATATACCTGGATCATGTCCCCCCTCAATCTCCTTTGCTTGAGACTGAACAGATTTAGCTCAAGTAACCGTTCCTCGTATGACATTCCTCTAAGACCAGGAATCATTTTTGTGGCCCTACGCTGCACCTTTTCTAAGGCCACAATGTCCTTTTTAAGATATGGTGACCAAACCTGCACACAATATTCTAGGTGAGGTCTCACCAAGGAATTGTATAATCTTAGCATTACCTCCCTTGACTTAAACTCCACACACCTGGAGATATACCCCAACATCCTATTGGCCTTTTTTATTGCTTCCCCACACTGGCGAGAATGGGACATGGAAGCATCAACATACACACCAAGGTCTTTCTCATGATCAGCTACCTTTATTTCAGTGACACCCATGAAATACCTGTACTTTATATTTCTGCTCCCTAGATGGAGTACCTTATATTTATCGACGTTAAATTTCATCTGCCAGGTATCGGCCCAGTCACTAATTAAATCAAGATCCCGCTGTAGCTGCTGAGCCACTAATTCAGTATCTGCTACACCACCCACCTTGGTGTCATCTGCAAATTTCACCAGTTTACTGTATATATTGGTATCCATATCATTTATGTAAATTAGGAACAATAGTGGTCCTAAAATCGAACCCTGCGGTACCCCACTATGAACGCAAGCCCACTGTGAGTTGAAGGACATTGCCAGTGACCTGCTGGACCCCAGGCAGAACAGGCCTCACCATGCGACAGCCCTTCAGAGACTGGTCCTCCTGCGCATGGACTGGGGCATGATGCATCAGTTTAAACAGGAGCCTGGTAAATCCTGCGAGTGCTACACCAAGCGACTGATGGCAGCATTCTCCAACTACAGTGGGATGGACTCCACAACGGACCGAGAGTGTATGTGATGTAAAATACACTAAGATAGGTAAAAACTCTTTTGTGGACTAAGTAAAACAAACATTTTATGTTCTAGTTTTCTTAAAACTACTGAAACAAATAATTGGCTACACTGCAGTTCCGCTGTTTTGTTTGGCACCCCTGCATGTCGTGCATTGTGTGGAAAAAACCTGAAGGCTGAGGAATGTTACGTAACACAGCTAGAATGTAAAAACTCTCTCTGGTGTAATTCACTGCATAAAACCAATGGTGTTAAGTGTGATGTCTTCTTCATAACACTCCCTGATGTTTGTGTCCGTGACCATGAGATAGGGTGGGCTGCTTTTCTTCCTTCCTTTGACTAGTATTCCTCCTAAATTGTTCATCTGTATTTGCTGCATTGGTACTTGATGTGCGTGTGCCTTGTGTCACGATCGCCATTTAACGGGAGCGGCGGACGGGCAGGAAACAGGCAAGGCAGGCAGGATACGGGGATTTATTAGGAACACGGGGTGCAGGAAACATCTCACGCAGACGGACTTCAATGACGGACACTGAACTCTAGTAAGACATGAACTCAAATAGACAGGACTGATTGAAAATAATCGGACACAGCTGGGTACGATCAGGGAAGCACACGTGGATAATCAGGGGGCGTGGCACACACGGTGGTCAGACTGTCCGGGACCTCCTCGGGGACTAGGGCAGGAAAGTCTGGAGCTGGGTCAGGGACAGGAGTGGGGCCAGGAACAAGAGCCCCAGGGGGCACAGTCATTTGAGGCGGAGGGAGCGCCTCGGGCGTGGGCTCTGGGGCCGCAGGGGGCAGCGGAGGCGGCTGCTCAGGAGCTACGGGCAAAGCAGGCGGCGGCTGCTCGGGCTCTGGGGCCGCAGGGGGCAGCGGAGGCGGCTGCTCGGGCTGCGCAGGAGCTATGGGCGACGAAGGCAACTGCTCAGACGCTGTAGCAGGAACCCAGGACTTTATGCTCAGCCCACTGCTGTTAACTCCGATGACTCACAACTGAGCAGCAATGCACATTTCGAATTCCATCATCAACATCAGGCAGATGACAAGACTGTTGTGGGTCTCATCAATAAAAACGGTGACTCAGCATACAAAGAGGAAGTGTGATGACTATCGGACTGCTGCAGAGCCAACAACCTGTCTCTGAATGTTGACCAAAGAGATGGTTGTTGACGTTAGAAGAACACAAAACACAGAGTGACCACTCTCTGCTGCACATCGATGGCTCATCTGTGGAGATCGTAGAGAGTACCAGATTCCTTGTTGTCCATCTGGCGGAGAATCTCACCAGGTCCTTCAACATCAGCTCCATAGTAAGGAAAGCACAGCAGCACCTCTACTCTCCACGGAAGCTCAGAAAAGCCCATCTCCCATTCTCACACTCTATTGGGGAACTGTTGAAAGCACCCTGAGCAGCTGCATCACGGTCTGCTTTGAGAACTGTGTCGCCTCAGATCACAAGTCCCTACAACAGATAGTGATGACAGGTGAGAAAATCATTGGGAGTATCGTGTTAGAGAAATATGTACTTTTTTTATCATCATTTTGCTAGACGCTTAGAAACAACACCCTGCCGCAGCTTGATCTTAATTGAGCAATAACACGTCTCAAGAACTGTCGCTTGAATATTTCCACCCCATATATGGTGACAAACAATGTTCAATGTCAGTTGCATATCCTGTTTGTGTACCTCAATAAAAGACACTGCGAGGGGAGTTACTCTTTCGAAGTTGGCTGAGTTCGACTGAGAGGCTGACACCTCGAGGTCAGGACCGGGCTTCCCTTTGTAAGGAAAAGTGGTAAAAATGTCCCAAGGTTCTTGGTTGATCATTTGAATGCAGACAATGTTAGGAATTTATGATCATGGGGGAAGCCAGGGAGAGAATGGGGGTTCCAGTTGGCACCACTATGGTGATAAGGATAAGATAAGGTGATAAGAATTGAATTACAATGATCATAAAAGTCTCCACCCTGTCCTGTCCCGTCCCTGTCTCAGGATCCTCACACTCCAGGGGGTCACTCTTTATATGTAAATTCACTCACAACACCTACACACAACACCTTGGTGGGGAGGGCCTTTTTGGGTATAAAGGGGGGTGAAGAACTGTCTTCAATTTGTATCTGAGCTGCCTTTCAGTACCCGGTGTGTCTCTACACTGTATTACATTGTATTATTTTTGCTGTTCAATAAACCATCATTTTGCTGAAACTGCGGAGACTCTGCAAGTGGATTCCCTACACCTTGCAGCAAGTAAAACGTCATCACAGCTGTCTGCGTTGTTCTGTGTTCAGAGACTGGTTTGTTTCCAGCGCATCTTCAGAAGAAGATAACCCTAACATATCTCTCCCCTCCATCACAGATATTCACACCACACACTGCATCCGCAAAGCCACCACCATTGTGGATGACCCCACCCACCCCTCACATTATCGTTTCACCCTCCTGCCTTCTGGAAATAGGTCCCGGAGCATTCGGGCCTTTACAGCCAGACTCAAACAGCTTTATCCCCCATGCCGTCAGACTACTGAACTCTCAGGGACTAATCTGATACCACACACACATACACTCATTAACACACTTTATTATTTAACTACTATTTTTTATCTTATTGTCGCCATGTTTACAGTTACTTTTATTTATTTTTATTGCTACCTCATTGGACAACCAAACTGCGCCTTCTCAGTACTGGGTTTACTGTGCTGTTTGTGCTCGTTGGTGTCAGTTGTCCTCTCTTTTTGCACTGTCCTGCAATGTTTGCACAGTTTTTGCTCATTATGCACCATACAGTATGTTGCTAGGTTGGTATGTGTTAGTCTTCTGTTAATTTAAGTAGCACCTTGGTCCGAGGGAAACAGTTTCTTTTGTAACTGTACTATACTCAACTGTGTAAAGTTAAAAATAACATTAAAGACCTACTTGACTTTTACTGAACAGGTGCTAAAGTGAAATTACTTGCTTCTGGGAAAGAACTCCAGCTGAAATTCTGTACAACAATTATGGGAGACATATGGGAAGGACGCGGTGTCAGACCTGCCCCAGTGGGACGAATGTGGTTTTCCTAGTAACAGCAGCTTCAGTCCCAATCAGATAAGCCAGATGCGTCTGAAATTAGAGGAACGGGATCAGACTGGTTGCTCAGGGACTAATGTGGTAGAACTAAAACAGAGACAAATTGGACGGTGTTTCAATTGTGGGAAAATGAGACAAAGCAGGCAGAGGAGATGCGGGTGGCAAAGAAGCATGAGATAAGGAATGCAGAGAATGTGGATGAGGGTGAGACTCCTGTGAAAACTGTGTATTGAAAATTAGGGCCATAGTATTGTCATCCATCCTGTCAGGGTATGGAAATACACTGAGGGTAAATGGCCTAATGCAGGAAGTGTCTTAATCCTATAACATCCAGCTGATTCAGGCTGTGGGGGACAGTGTAGTACTGCACTCTTCTGGCTGGGACCTTGAATAAATGAATGAATGTTACATTTATACAGCCCTTTTCTAAGATACACAAAGAGCTTTACAGAAGCACTGGGGAGCCACTTCAACCCAAACGTGAGGCAGCAGGAGAGGGGGCCCAGGCAGAGAGAACAGCCAACAAGACGGGTGCTTCCACAGACAGGACGGGGGCCCCGGCAGACCAACGCTGACGACTCCTGGGACCAAGTCAACAGAGCAGCTGTCGTCATTGTGACTCACCCTCATACATCCATCCATTGTCTAAACCGCTTATGCTACTGGGTCGCGGGGGGTCCAGAGCCTATCCTGGCAGGATCTGTGCACGAGGCAGGGAACAACCCAGGACGGGGGGGCAGCTCATTGCAAGGCACATTCACACACCATTCACACACACATGCACTCCTACGGCCAATTTAGCAAGAGAGAACATGCAAACTCCCCACACATGTGACCCAGGCGGAGACTCGAACCTGAGTCCCAGTGGTGGGAGGTAACAGTGCTAATCACTGCACCACCAAGCAGCCCCACCCTCATACATGATTTCTGATTCTTGATTTTAATCCCCTTTTCTGTTTTTGGCAACATATAAAGTGCTGTGAATGTCACTGTCAGATTGTCATATCATCCTCCAGTTGTCCCTTGTCACCCTGGATGCACATTGAGTGTTTGCTAAATATTTTATCTTGTAGTGTTCCTGATTTTTTCCTGTGTTTTAATTTGCAATTCTCAAATTTCATGACTGGCATCCGTGGGGACGATTAATTAAACCTGTTAACTCTGCACTTCAATTTCAAACTGTTGGTAACATGTGTACATATTTTTGTCTGATCTTTTCACCACCAGGTGGCGATATAGCAACTCCAGAGTTATTGATGGCTAGAACAAAAAAAACACAGTAACACAGAGGTGTAGCTAAAAATTCTGGGCCCCTGACAGAATGTCACCTTGCGCCCTCTGTCGAATTTTACATTCTGTGAAAGAGATTTGTTGAGCCATCTTCCAATGTAATCCAATCCAGCTCTTTATTTGAAAAGCACTTTAAACAACCTTATGGACCAAAGTGCTGCACAAAGGAATAAATAAAAACATTCACACACTTAAAAACGAAGTAAAAGAAATTTAATAAAAACCAAAACATTCAATGTGAGTAAAAGGCCATTAATAAAAATTTAAAAAAATCAATTAATTAATAAAGAAAAGGCTAAGATTAAAATAAGATTTACTATTAAAATTAACATCTCACAATGTGTCAAAGGTGAAGGAGAAGAGATTAGAAGAGATTTAAAAACGGACAGAGGGGATTCCTCTCTAATGTGAAAAGGCAAGTCATTCCACATTTTAGGAGCTGCGACTGCAAAGGCTCGATCCCCTCTAAGCTCACGCTGAGTCTTAGGAACCGTCAGGAACAGCTGATCAGCTGACCTGAGAGAGCGGGTGGGGGTGTAAGGGTGAAGCAGCTCACAGAGGTCAGATGGAGCAAGACCACTGAGGGCTTTAAAAGCAAATAACAGAATTTTAAAATGAATCCTAAAATGTACGGGCAGCCAGTGGAGTGAGGCTAAAATGGGGGAGACATGCTCATATTTCCATGTGCGGCAGCATTTTGAACCTTCTGGAGGTGAACAATAGTGGAGCCTCTAACCCCAACATAGAGGGCGTTACAGTGGTCCAAACTAGTAGTGACAAAAGAGTGGATTACTGTCTCAAAGTGCTGCCTAGAAAGAATTGGCTTTATTTTGGCCAACTGCCTCAATTGTAAAAAGCTTGACTTGACAACTAACCTTATCTGAGTGTCAAACTTAAGGTTGGTGTCGACTTTATGTGTGTGATGTGTGATGACTGGTTTACAATATTGTTCCAAGGAACCTAAAATTACAGTGGAGGTCAGAGGAGTGGAGTTACCAAAAACCAACACTTCTGTCCATTACCTCCCCACTTCCTTGTTAGTTACAATATTTGTTCTGCATTACTGTACTGCTTTGGAGCCTTTTGATATTAAGGTGAATAACACAGGTGAAAAATTAAGGTGAAAAAAGAGACAGATGCATTGACAGCAGTCGTGGCCACACTTTGGACTGGGAGTGTAAGAGCAAAGGAAACTGAATCCACTATGTTCTGTCCTGTAAATTTTTATTAAACACCACATGACACACATACGAGTCCTGTTTTAACTTTCAGGGCTGATGGTCTGCAGCCTGGCTTGTGTTCTACAGTGCAGCGCAGGTGCAGTCACTGTGCTGAGCCCGGCGTTATATTAATGACGCAGCCTTTCACACTGACCAGTGAGAAATAACCTTGAAAATGACTGTGCTCTTTGTGGTTCTCCTTTTTTCTTACCACCAAGCAAGAGACTAAACATATTTTCTACTTATCAGTTATCAGAAATCAGAAATGTCATGCAGTAATCAGAGGTTAGACAGCAAGAATGACTTTTGTATTTTTATCTTTTGTCAATCTTTTATCCAGCGACTACTAATTCTCATCGGGGTCTGGAG
Organism: Brienomyrus brachyistius; assembly: GCF_023856365.1. Taxonomy (NCBI): domain Eukaryota; kingdom Metazoa; phylum Chordata; class Actinopteri; order Osteoglossiformes; family Mormyridae; genus Brienomyrus; species Brienomyrus brachyistius. The sequence goes on from NW_026043533.1 coordinate 23,643, forward strand.
AGGGTGGGACCTGTCCCAGGAAGCACAGAGCACAGGCCTGCATGGGATGCCATTCCACACAAGCAAAAACAATTAAGATGGTCAGATTTGCCTCACTGTGTGATTTTGACTGAAAGATGAACTAAGCACAGTCTTGTGTGTATAAAAATGCGTAGATTCATTTAACTTTAACAATGAGATTCAGCAACATGACCTTATAGTGTTAATGATCGGTATCTTACTGGTATTAACTGAATTATGCAAAATTCTACATTATTCTATATTATTGCACCCAAATTGTTCATACTGACTAAATGTAATTACTGACATCCTGGACATACTGCTTTTTAGGTTTGAATTTAAAATGTTAGTAGACAAATTCATGCTGTCAATAACATCTCACTTGCTCACCCACTTTTAGATAAAAATACCCTTTGTGGTTTTTCTAGTGAAGCAGTGGGCCTGAGCTGAGGACCTGATGGTTGTGTGGTTTTCGCTCACTGAGAAGAGAGACACAAACACCCTGCTCTCAGTCGGTCAGTCTTCCTGTAAAATGCAGAGGTGAGACTGCTAGTGGAAAATTACTGACTGCAGCGTCAACAACACATATAAACAGCAGCACAAACAAAATGTTCCACAAATGCAGGACATCTGTATGCTTACAGCACACATCAGACACGCTGACCCTCAGCACTGAGCTCCTCCAGGCTCTGTGCTCTCCCTCTTCTCTTCAATTTCTACACAAATCACTGCTGCTCCAGTGAAGATCCTGAATTTTGCAGGTGATACTACTGTGTTTGCCATCATAACTGAAGGTGATGAGTCTGCCTACAGACTGGAAGTCGTACAGCTGACCATCCAGTTCTGAACTCACATTATCCCAAATGTCCACATGCTTAGACTCCTCTCATCATCAGGGAGGAGCGTCCCTTGGCACTGTAGAGTAGATGGATGAGAGCAGGCTGATAACAAGGCTGTCATCAATTTTATGTGACACCTCTCACCCCCCCAGCAGACTATGGAGGCCCGTAAGGGCAGCTCCTTCAGTAAGAGACTCAGACACCCGGCGTGTGACAGAACGGTACCGCAGGTCATTGGGCCCCACAGCAGTCAGGCTTTATAATCTGCACTCTGCTCATTGAACTTTTCCCCTGTTCACTGTCTTCTGATACAGTTTCTATCTGCTGCTGATCTGCAATATTGTTCCTCCTTATTCACTGATGTGCAGTGTTGCATTGAGCCAGTGCATTATGCCCTGTGTGGCAGCTTCCTTTGGGAGGCTAATATCTGGCACATGAGCAATAATGTTACATGCAATAGGATTGTGTATAAGTTAAGGATTGTGTATAAGTTAATTTTAATATTCCTATAATATTCCTCTGTATGTAATATATTCTTATTTTTTGTTTCTATTATTACCCTATATTTATATATACATCCATTTCTTTTACATTCATAATGATGTTGTTTGTTGTTTTGTGCCCCACTGCTCTTGTAACAAGCCTCAGTCTTGACTCTCCCTTTTAAGGTCTTGGCCTTAAATCACACTCGATATAGGTGGTGTCGTCCCCATCACCCTGACCAGGATACATGCTGTAAGATTAATGGATGGTGTTTATCTGTGTGATGAAAAAGAATGTGAATAAAACAAAAATGTACCATTATAAATGGGAGCCCTAGGATGTGTGGTGGTTAGAGATGTGGACTGATGAGAATTTTGCTTTTCTAAAGTTCTGTTGTGAAAACTGTACATTCCGTTCCATGTACAGTAGTGATATGTAGCAATCATGTGCTCCAGTCAAATGTCCAGCTGCATGAATAATAATGGTGGCTTGTTTGGATAAAATAACTTAGGCTGAATACTTGAAAGCGTGACCTGGGTGAGGTAGAGAGGAAACAGGGTCTTACAAGAAGCAGATATTGTTCTGTCTGTGTGGTTTTTACTCTTTGCAAAGTGAGTCCAGCACAGTGCAGTCAGTGGGTCAGTCTTCCTGAGCTGCATCTAACCAGTGGAAACATCTGCAGCACTGCAGAGAAGCACTCAGCAGACAAACAAACCCAAACAGCTTACAGCTGTATGTCACTTTTGGACAGAGGTGGACAAAGTACACAACTTCACTACTTGAGTTAAGTATAGATACTCCTCGTCAAATAATACTCAAAGTTTTTCAGTTAATTTTTTACTTCAGTTAAAGTACTGGAGTATTTGCATCTAAAAATACTTAAGTATTCAAAAGTACATTATGTTTTAAATGCAAGACATTTTTCAGAACCTAATGACTCCTGAACACCCCACTGAATACACTGACTGGCTTGTACATCTTGTAGAATAAAAAGCTTGTGGAATATGATACAATGACTATAGAAACACAACTGACATAACAAAAGTACAGCCATTGTCATTTTCATCTTATTTAACACCCCCCACCCCACTCACACAAAAGAGCATGGTAGTGTTCTTACAGAGCCGTAGCAGTGTGTGTGTGTGCATGTGTGCATGTGTGTTTGTGTGTGTGTGTGTCTATGTGTGTGTGTGTTTGTGTGTCTGTGTATGTTTGTGTGTGTGTCTATGTGTGTGTATGTTTGTGAGCCAAGTAACAAGACAGGGAGCAAGAAACAAAACTCCTCTTTCTTAATTATCCACATCGTTATTAACGACACAGGTATATATACAGGTACATATACAGGTACATGTATATACTCAAAAATACATCCAGAACACACAATTAAATGAAAAACGTAATTTAAGAACACTTGAAATTTTCATTCAGTTTCTTTCATCTGTTTAATATAATCGATCAGTCCCTGTGCGTTTGCCCCAAACCATTCAGCATGGTACACAAGGGAGACAAGTAAGCATGTGTGACATCAAAGAACTGATTGCAGCAACTCAGCCTTTCCACAACATTAAAGCCGCTTATTCCCCCCCATGCCATGAAGAAATAATCTCTGTGGCTCCCCTCTCCCCCTCCCTCAGCCCCCAGTCTGGCTTGAACATTTGCACTTCCAGTAAAAATGCGCCCCAAACACACTGACACCAAACTCAGCACCGGTGCTCCGTAAAATCCCGTGATTCAGTCTCAGAAGCACTGGCTCCCCTGCCCTCCTCTGAACATTATTAAAGCTACACCCTGAACACTCTGTGTGACTGACATGAATGAGAAGCATCTTTATTCATAATCTCTGTAGCGGAGGTCAGAATACAGAGTGTCATTATTCCCGTCTTTCTTCTGTCTCCTGGGTTTTGGCTTCTTAAGGTTCAGGGCAGCGTAATTCAGTGTGTCCTCGTCATGGCACTGTGGAGACAAAGATGGCAGAATTGGATGGATCAAATCGGTTTGCTATTACCTATTTTCACAAATAGCACTTAAAATGCTGATCCCAGGATGGAAATCAGTCTGAGGTTCATTTGTTTTACTGACGATTTGTAATTTGAAATATTTATTACATACTTGCTTGCGTGACCATTCCACTTTTGATATATCACTGTTCTTTTCATCTGTTTAAAATATATAACACATCAATATATTATTTAATTTCGCACGGTATCATACCGTGGTCAGATAACATTCCGAATTTTCAAGCAATCAACATCCTTTTTGTCTCAAAAATGAAAGTAAAAATGACTTCTGTCAATTTAAGTGTGCATGTTTGGATACGTGTCATTTGTTCTCATATATCATATATAATAAAATTGCTATAAAGGAGATCTTGGTAATAAAAGTTATTGATATGCAACTTATTGCAACATGTATATTTCAATAGATTTTGCAAAATATGAAAGATATAATACAAAAATGTAAATCTTACAGTACAAAAAGGTTTATATAAATAAGGTGAGATTTAATAATGGATTTTAAAACTGTATTACCTGCAAGAGTGGTTTTAATATGAAAATGTTATCTATCATAAAACAATTTTATATTTCTATAATTTGTTAAAATCTACATTTTGTCCTTCTGAGTGCATAAAGCCGGGCAGCGTACCTGCACAGTGTGTACAGGTCAGTTTACATCTTATACAAATGAGAGCAACGTTCAGAATAATGCTGCAAGATAAAACTATCAGCAAGCCAGAGTGAAGAGGATCCAGCAGCTTCTGAAAGCCTGTAACAAAGAGATAGATTTCAGCATAATGATATAGAGACACATTTCCCATTTGCTTACATTACATTAGTTAAAGATCAAATCGATAACACATTACAGCAGTTGTTTTGTAAATAGTCCATTTTTAACATGAACTTCTAGTATTTTGCATTTTAACAATTTATATTAATATTTGAAATAATTATTAAATTAGGCTCCGGACCCCCCGCGACCCAATAGGATAAGCGGTTTGGAAAATGGATGGATGGATGGATATTAATATTTGAAATAATTATTAAATTAGGCTCCGGACCCCCCGCGACCCAATAGGATAAGCGGTTTGGAAAATGGATGGATGGATGGATAATTATTAAATTAACATCTGTGTAATTTAATTTAAGCACTTAAATTAGAAAATTCATTACATTAAAAAAAGAAATAAATGTCTTAATAGCAGAATAAGCTAAATAAAACTTTGAAGCAGATATACTCTCCACACTGGGTGCTACCATCTATATCCAGCTGTGTGCCGTTCCCAAACAGCATCTCCCCACACTGGGTGTTACCATCTATATCCAGCTATGTGCCGTTCCCAAACAGCATCTCCCCACACATGGCCACAGCGCAGTAGTAAGTCCCAGCATCGGAGAGGCTGAGGTTCCCCTTGGGGAGGCTGTAGACGCAGCTCCGTGTAGGAGATCCAGCCTCAGGGCTCTTCTCACACTCATCACTGCTGTTTCCATGGCTGTAAATGACTCCAGGAAGGGATTCTCCTGATCCATGTCTGAACCAGTAAACACTGTGTTCTCCTGCACAGCTCCCAGTCTCTATCGTACACTGCAGGCTCACAGAGTCTCCTGGCTGCAATGTGTCAGACACAGGCTGCTGTACCACAGTCCTGCTGTTGGAGTCTTTACCTGAAAAGCAAAATAGTCATGATGACAGCCCTTTGAGAATAACAATGGAAAATACAGATCCTCAAAAATTGTTCTTACAGATTTTTGGGAACTGAATCGATGTTCTTCTAGCCATCCAAGAAATCAGTAACTTCTTGGAGAACAGCTGACATTCTTCTCTCTTTTTATTGTATTACTGCTTATTAGTATATATCAGGTAACACTATACATTAACTGCACCTACATAATACCTAAATAAAAATTATATGATAATAACAAACATTATAATCATATAATGTCTTGTATTAATGTATGAAGGTAGATGAATATAATTAATTTCAATTCAAAGAAATGAAGTGTGTAAAGTGTACTTTATATTTTCATGATTTTCGTGACTTTACATTTGGTTTATGTTGCCCCTTTTCCACAGGAAGGTATTTATTGTTTTTGCATATTTAGCTCTTGATGTGTTTTGGTATTTTTGAGCATTTTGCTGTAGTACCTGCATAATTTAATTCAAGAGCCGAAGAGCTGTTTGCCCATTACTAGTTTGTCTATCTTTTAACATTAAAGAAAAAGTATACATAGTAAAAGGAATTACTTGGTTTCGTAGTTCCTCCTATTTATTTTCTTATGCACACAAAAGTAAGTTTTTCCGTTCAACCATAGCACTACAGCGAAAAGCAAAACGTCATGGCAAATACAATTATGCTTTATTCCAATACACATTGCTAATTTTTCATTATTATTACATTTATTCAGCATAATATCTTCAAAGGTTTCATGATTTAATTTGCAATCTTCTGGCCTGAAATCTTTTCCTGCTACACTGAAGACTCTCTCAGCGTGTGCAGAGAAAGCTGCAGCCAAAGGGTTGGCATCCTCTGATAAACATGGTTGGTTCAGGTATCGGTGACATTATGTGAACCTTTCATGGCAGGAATAGGGACTAGTTTGACTTTTGATGCAGGAAAAGTGTTTGGGACGTTTCTTAGGTTAGAAACTGCCGTCACTGCAGCCAACACTGACTTTTAAGGAGAGACACTCAGCTCTTCCTATGAGCAGATCCACCATGGTGCACAAAATGACAGTATAATTATTATTTTAGGTGACACTTCAAATGTTGCATTATTTCATTCTTTACAAAACGACATTTTTATAACAATGATGTATAACAATGTTAATGTGTTTATGTATAATTCATATTTAAATTAAAGTTCATATTTTAGTTAAAAGCTACACCTACAGTACGTATATGAACTTGAATTTGAATCCAAACCCTTTTTCGTTCTTCTTCTTTAAATTCAAATATAAATTTCAATGCCACAACCTGTTTTCAACCACAATTCAAATGTAATTCAGATTAACAAAATGAACTGAAATTCAAGTTCATATATGTATTCAAAATCCTGAATTTTAGGATACGTATTTGAGAATTTCATTCTCAAATCAGTTCTGAATGGTGCACATCCCTAGTTCATATGTTAAATCATGCATTTTTTTTTTCAGAGTGAATACACACTGACTGCTCAGATAAATAACGTCAAAAATAATTTTCTTTTGTTGCTTAAGATTTTTGCACAGTCCTATACTGTATATAACAACTCAAACATTTTTTTATGTTATTTGTTTTAAAGAGGCTGCAATGTGTAACATTAACATCTGTATAAAGAGAAGGTTAGGCTTTTGGCTGACAGCAAGCAAAATGCAACAAATTGTATAATAATAATAATAATAATAATAATAATGAATGATTTTTGTTTGATGTTTAGAAAAACATTTATGGAACAAAGCAGACAATAAGGTATCTTTGCTAATTTTATATTGACAAACAACTAAACTGTCAAAATTATTTTGCAGGGAATAATCTTACTGACATTATAATAAAGCAAATATGAAAATAGTTGGAATCTCATTTACCTGTGATTATGACAAAGGTTCCATTCCCGAAGGTGACCTCATGAAGAAACACAGCAGCACAATAATACACTGCAGAATCTGACGGCTCCACGTTAGAAATAGTGAGGTTAAAACTCCCCTCTGCATTCAGTAAGGAGTAACGTTTTATGCTTTTATATTCCTTGTAAAATTCACCAGGTACGTAGAGAAGTGCTTTCGCCATGGGCTGGGGCTTCCGACCAACAGCTTGCTTAAACAAAGTAACAAAAGTTGTTTCTCCTTGACAGAAGCATGTCAGGGTCACACTGTCTCCAAGCTGAACCCTCATCAGGTGACTGGGCTGAACAACATCTGTAGTCAGTGCAGTGTCTGCAAAAACAGAAAAACAAAAAAAATCATAATCAAATAAGACATATAATAGTAATCTAAATAACTATTAACTATGATGCAGATTAAATGGCCAAATTCCACTGATCACATCATACAGATAAATGAAAATATTAAAATCCCAAAATAATTTATATTATAGGGCCTTACTAATGAAAATGAGAAGACCAAAGAGTCTGAACATTTTTGTGCTTCCACTGTTTAGAATAAACTGCTCTGCTGCTAAGTGAGAGATCATGGTCGTGGTCGGGATGAAAGGGCAGGAAACAGAGAGGAAACAGAGAGACACACATCAGGCTGATCTGATTGGCTGTTCACATGGGAACTTAAGTAACAGTGAAAAAGCATTTTAATGTGCACTTACATGACGTTTATTAATTTACTCCTTAACATCCAGTTAAAATGAGAACAATTAGATAAACAGGAGCAGATACTGAGCATATAAAGTTCTTTGTACAGAGTGCTGAGATACTGTGGGAGAGCATTTGCTAATCATCTCTCTCAGACAAGCTCAGCACAGTATGAGTCTGTTATCTATCTGATATTAGACAGTCTCTCATACAGTAATAATAATTGATACTTTATTGGTCCCTGTGGAGAAATTGTCTTAACTTCTCTCTCAACTTGCTCTCTTTTTTTTAGAGTAAACAGAGTAAGTTGTCTGCGAAGGGCAGCCACCCATAGTGATGCCCAGTGAGCTGGGGGTTAAGGGCCTCGCTCAAGGACGCAGAGATGTGCTGTGGCTGGGTTTGAACCAGCGACCATCTTATTACAAGCACACAGGCATTAGATATTCTAATCACACTTAAAAGGCAGATTAAATGTTCTTTCCACCATGCAAACAGAATGTAAATTGTAGCTTTACTGCTTAGATTTACATTCACACATTTGCATTTAAAACAAGCATTTTAAGTGATGTACATGAGAGTAAATGGTGAATCAGTTTATTTGCCACTCTACACATTACATTGGCGCCCATTATAAGTAACTGTACAGTGACATTGCAGTTCCTCAGTTGCTTTGATGCATTTCTGGAATCACCCTTAACATCTGCAAAACTGTAAGTGCATTTCCCAAAACAATTCGTGCAAACAGCACCACACAGATGGACTGTCTACAAAAAAAGTCATAGAGGCCACCAGCAGCCCGAATACCACACCGTAAGGCCGTATGTTAGGATGCTCTCTATGGCAGAGCGGTAGGAGGCCACCAGCAGCCCGCATACCAGACCGTAAGGCAGCATGTTAGGATGCTCTCTATGGCAGAGCAGTTGAAGGTCCCGATCAAGAAATCCGACAAGTTTCCCCAATAAGCCAGTAACCCCGCTTCATAGAACAGGCCACAGGACTGGTTTTGGTGAGATAGTCCGAGTAGTAGGTAGAAATCAGGATGGAGACTGAGTGTGGGTCTAACAGGTGAGCAGATGTAGGACAGAATGTAGAGCCCTCTGGTGGAGTGCCTGTGCATGACTGAATGTATGGTTTGGGTCTGATGGTCTGAATAGTTGGTAGAAATAGGCACCTTCCTACCTGATGTGGTAGGTCTAGATAAGGGGTCACCAACATGGTGCCCCAAGGATGCCCCCAATGACCACATGAGTTGCCCGTGGACCTGTTCTATAAAATAGCACAACTCACCAGCGAACATCATCTAAAATTTTATTTTGTCCTGTTTCTAATCTATCACATTTGCATTTATATAGATTTGAAATTGAATATAAAAAAGCATTTAAAACATGTTTATCATGCATGAAGTTTAGACATGTTTAGGAGGGCGTTTAAAACTGATATCAAACTTCGTATGGCTCAGTACCCGTGAAGTAGCTCTCCGTTTTAAAAAGGTTGGTGACCCCTGGTCTAGATCTTGCAAGTTTGTTTGTACTGGCTGTGTGAACATACTGTAGCACTGTTAAGAATATGCAACACAGCCTGAGTTGGGGATCTGCTGTATGCATCAGTAATATAATGCTTTGTCCTTTTCTAGGCTGTTCATTAAGACATAAAGCCTGAAAGTTTTCTGAATGGCATTAATGAAATTGAGCACTGCCCCCACCTGCTGGCCAATTTATTAAAACATTGAAATCGCTGTCTGCACAGGCTGACGTGTCATTTAAGTCTGATAATTTTCTATGAGTCAAACGGCAAGAAAATGACAAGAAGTTAAAAACATGGAGTTAGATGAAGGAGAAAAGATTACAAATTTGAAGATTATGAAATCAGGACATGTCAGCTAAGTCAGCCAAGGTGGGTCTTAAACATATGGACGGAAGTATGAGCGCTAAACTTAAACGGGTTCACTTGTAACCGCTGCCACCAAATTTCGTTAAATTGCTGGGGAGGTCCAGATACATGAGACAGGAATAGAAGGATTATTCTTTATTAATATACAGACGAGGGTTACAACCCTCCCTAGGGCAATAGAAGGGGATACCTGCCACGGGACATTCTAAAACGCTTAATGTGAAAATGCGTAACGCAACTTAATGTATTAAAACAGTCACCACAAATCACCAAATTTCTCGCGAATGTATCTGGCCATAAAGACTTACCTGACAAGAAATCAAAACCGAAATGCTAGGAATATGGACTTTAAGCCTTTTCTTTATGGGCGTCAATGGAGGGGAAAACGCTTGACGTAAGATGAAGTCCATATTCCTAGCATTTCGGTTTTGATTTCTTCCCTGGCATGGGTGACGGGTACACCACGTTCCCAAAGCCACGTTAGCCTCGAGCGAACTGCCCGGAGAAACCGCTCACACCAGCGCTGCAACCCGATCTCCTCCCCTTTTAAACACACATTTCTATGGCGTTAAATTAGTGCCAAAAGTCGTGCGCATAAAAACAGAAAATCCATGCTCTCTACGCGCTCGCGATTGCACAGCACTCACTCACTCGCTCGCCGTTAAATTAGGGCCAAAAGTCGAACCACGCGCGTGCGTGTGCTCGAGTGCTGAAAACCCATCCCCTCTACGCGCTCGCGTCTGCACAGCACTCGCTCGCTCGAATTTCCCGCTTCGTCTTACCGTATATAAAAGAATGGGCCAATGTACGGTAAATTGCATTGTGAATAAAATTTCTTAATACAACATCACAAAGCCAATTTAATAAATTCAAATCCTGGGAAGAACGCTCCTCAGATATTAGTTCTCGGGTTAGTGTTAGCAGACTATAGGCGAAACCACCTTAAGTGCTATCTGTTAATGTTTATTAAATTAGCATTAAAATGGAGAGGTTTATAATATCTTTTGTCCTTGTAGCTGCTAAATACACTCATTATTAAAGCCATAAAGTTGTCTGCCTACTACATTGGAATCTCCACTGAGTAAGTGTTTTTGATGGATTTTATTTAACTTTATTATACTCTGGTCCTTAGATCTAATGTCATACTTCTTCACTTATATTGTTTGTGAAAAGGTTTACCACGGTCAAACAGAGCAGCCACTACATCATCATACATGAACAAGCACCTCACAAAACAAAAACATTTCATTTTCATAATTAAAACTTTTGAATGGTAGGCCTAGTGTGTGGATCAGAGACAAGATCTTGACACCTCATTAACTATAATTTGTTCTGTGAACAGCTCAGATACCACCTTCTCGAAAGTCTTCTGCATAAAATAGAAATAGGATTCAGCGCGACTCCACTAAATTTGGATTACCTGGAGTTCCTTTGTCATCAGGAGCTGTATCTTCTGCAGGCCCTGTCTAATCACATTGAAGTACCTCCTGCTATCACCCTGGCTTTGCAAGAGCTCTTTGACCTTGTGAGGGCACATCTGGAACGTCCAGCCCCATGTGTCACACAGGAAGTCGCTGCCACCAATAGACGACCCAAGATTTTGATTGAAGAACAATGTTTGAAAGAAATGCTCCATACTCAACTTCCTGTGCCTTGCATAGCCACACTGATGGGTGTTTCAAGAAGAACAATCTTAAGAAGAATAAAAGAGTATGAGCTCTGTGTTAGGGAACTTGACAATTTGGTTTCTTCTGTCAAGAATGATCTACCAAATGCAGGCTACAGGATAGTCAATGCAGGCTGCAGTCAATGGGCTACAGGGTTCGGTGGAGAAGAGTTGCAGCCTCCATGCATAGGGTTGATTCCATGCGCATCATATAAAGGTTGTCAAGTCTTGGCTGTGTTGTACGCAGAATGTACCAGGGCCTTTGTCTCTAGTACACGTGGACACAAACCACAAGTTGATCCGGTTTGTATTACCAGCAAATTTATTTGGAGTAAACCCTGGGTGGATTGGTGTGAGGTGGTGGTGGGGCTTTGGAGAAGATTTCCTGCCGATCAACACTAGCAACTTATATCTATCTGTCATGGAGGTCTCGGGACTCACAGATATTCAGAGACATGTGGATAGTTTACCAGTGGTTTTCAGCAGGAAATAGTTATTACTACAAATTGTCACCCCCCCCCCCCCGCCCCCCACAGAAACTGGATCTGGCTATAGTGGGAAAATCTTTTTTTTTTTTTATTTGTGAGAACTTGAAAGCAAAACAAAACTTGGAAAAAATATATGCTCATTCACCAATTTTCTAATCTGGGGTCTAAAGTGGTCAGGCTTGCAAGTGTATTTGGTTATTTGTCTATCCTAGCCTGTTGCAGTGTATATTTCCTGTATATTTTGCATGTAAAAAATGTTGTTTGTTATGTCAGTGCTTAATATTATCATGTAGTCTTCATGAACTTTCTTCATCTTGGCCAGGGACTGCATTTGAAAAGTAGCCACTTGACTAAAATTGGCACATTTTCAGAAATGCCAGCAACAATACTGATAATGAACACCCCTCTAACTGACTCTCAGTTGGTTTAGAAAAAAGACTTTTAAGAGAAAAGAAAGCCTTCCTTTGGTTTTGCATTTTTCTCTTTTTTGTTGGCTGTGCACAATATATTAGAAGAATACCTTACAATTATATTAGTTAAGAAATAACAGATTGCGTATATACAATATTAAGGTGATGACAACAACCCTCACTGTCTCTAGGTGCTGCTTCAGACAGGGCATTCTGCAGCAGGGACACCACCCGTCGTGCAGCATCCAGCAAATCTCCCTATCACAACAGCCCACATAACAGAATAACATTAGTGTATGATTCAGTAGGGCTAGTCCAGGTCTGGAAAGTAGTTGGGCCAGATTTTTAAACCAAGAAATTTAGCTGGGCCAGACATTTTCAGCGGCCCAGTAAGCAACAGGTAATGGCATTTTAAACAAACACAAATCAAGGTACCTTATTTTAAAAAACTACAACTGAACAGAATCTGAGAGCAATATTTTTTTTCACTTCTGAAATGAGAAAAATATTTTGGTCGTATCTGACCTAGACGCATCCCAAAGAAAAAAAATGCCTATTAGATGGTAAACAGACATAAAGAAAAAGGGAAAAATCGTCTATAATCATCATCCGCTTATACTGTGGTGATCCATTTCACCCACACAGGCATGATCACCATTAGCGGTTTCCACATTATTGTCGAGGTGACTATTCACTTTACCTCTGCTTTCTCCGACATCTTCCTGATTCTGCCGCCAACAAGGGGCTCATAGGGTGGAGACTGAGGGTGTTAAACAGACCAATCTTTTGTCACTGAATGCAACAAATAATGTATTTATCTGTCAAAAGTCCAGCACCAGGAAAAGCAACAGAGTGACAGTAGAAACTGTAATAATAATGGAAGTGCGCCGCCCTACAGGGAAGGAGGAGTGATGGGAGTCCCGGTGGTGGCTAAGCGCGCGTGGGGAGAGGCGTCGTACTGTGAGGCTTCATGAACTTCCGATGGGGCAGTGCTGTCATACAGCGGGGAGCCTGAGAGGGGCACTGTGGCCGGGTGCGAGAGCCCTGGGTAATGAGTTGTAGAGCTGCGCAGTGTCACGATCGGGTACAAGCAGGCAGGCGATCGTGCGGGCAAGGCGTGCAAGGAGCAAGCGGACAGGCAAAAACGGGAGTTTAATTAGGAAGCGCGGACGGGGAAACATCTCACGCATACAAACATCAATGACAGACACTGGACTCAGGTAAGACACGGACTGAAATACACAGGACTGAGCAAATTAACTAGATACAGCTGGGTACAAATCGGGAGAAAACACGTGGGTAATCAGGGGGCGTGGCACACAGGAGGAGCGGACGAGCCGGGCATGACACGCAGGAACTGAGAGCCCAAGCTGTTGGACATTCCACTGGACTAGGAGACTGGGGTGAGTGAGGAGGAGCTCATTGACCACAAACTGGGATACTGGCTGTGTGTGAGCAATGGGGTGGAGATTAAGGAAAGACGTTAAATCAGCATGCAGTGTTGCCTGGAAACAACAACAAATATACTAGTGTCACTGTACTAAAACAATATCAAAATAATGCCTATTTTTTATTCATTTTACTTGTAGAGTGCAAAGTACAAAGGAAAACAAAGAGTAACTATGG
>NW_026043534.1:0-37284 GCF_023856365.1 Brienomyrus brachyistius
CCATCCATTTTCTGAAACCACTTAATCCCAACTGAGATCGCGGGGGAGACCGGAGCCTATCCCGGGAACAAGGGGCGCAGACAGGAACCAAGCCCAGGCAGTCACCTACACACCGCAGGTCGCACACACTCACACAACTACAGGGCCAATTTAGACTCACCAGTCAACCTATCCTGCATGCTTTTGGACCGTGGGAGGAACCTGGAGTCCCCGGCGAAAACGGGGAGAGCATGCGAACTCCACACAGAAAGGGCCCTGGACCGAAGCCAGCACTAACCACTGTGCCGTCCTCAGTTTCAAATTCATTCATCATCTCGCGTTCGCTCAAAACCAAAAACTGACGTACGATGTCGACGTGATACGCAGTGACATCTGACGTCAAACTCACATTGTGAAATCAAATGTAATATTACACCAGTTTTTCTGTTAAAGTACTGTGAAGTACTCCTACAATAGTGATTCATTTTCCACATCAGCCGGTTTAAATCTTCATGCATTTGCACCGATTTTTAACTGATTTGTGATTCATCATTACATGCCAGGGCCAGCAGCTCTGCATGGCTCGACCCTCATAAACATTCTCCACACATGCTGTTCAGGCAGTGGCCACAGAAATTCCCCCAGTGAACTTTATGCTTTCTGTCGGAGAGTATGCTGTGTTCTGGCCTTAAACCCTGCATACTACTTTGCAGACTTTGATCCTCTTAACAACAATTGGCATTTCTGGTGGCTGAATATCCATCCATCCGTCATCCAACTGCATGCTTAAAAGCTGTGAATAATAGTAATAATTCTTAAAATTGCAACTATCTAGAATTTCAGCCTAGTTACTCAGCTAAATTACTATTTAAACCTAGAATAATTTCTATAAGGGGCGGCATGGTGGTGCAGTGGTTAGCACTGTCGCCTCACACCTCTGGGACCCGGGTTCGTGTCTCCGCCTGGGTCACATGTGTGTGGAGTTTGCATGTTCTCCCCATGTCGTTGTGGGGTTTCCTCTGGGTACTCCGGTTTCCCCCCACAGTCCAAAAACATGCTGGGGCTAATTGGAGTTGCTGAATTGCCCGTAGGTGTGTGTGTGTGAGTGGATGGTGTGTGAGTGTGCCCTGCGATGGGCTGGCCCCCCATCCTGGGTTGTTCCCTGCCTCGTGCCCATTGATTCTGGGATAGGCTCCGGACCCCCCGCGACCCAATAGGATAAGCGGTTTGGAAAATGGATGGATGGATAATTTCTATATGTGTGATAGAATCAAAAAATATTTTGTTTTACATATAAATCTTCACAAGGTGTATTACACATGGTATTCCCCAGACACCGCCACCCCAACAGATGCTTTGTTTGTTAAGACAATAGCTCAGAAAGTGGTTGATCGATCTTTTGCAGCTTTTACCAAGGTTTGTACAAGCCAAAATTAAATTTTGAAACGGATCCCTGCCACACCCTGCCCTCCTGAACCTCCCGTTTCCTCCCTAGTGTGGTATAACGTGCCATGCCTGTTCCGCGTTTGTTTTACCTCTCCTTCCTGCCCTTGTGTTACTCATTTCAGGTGCCTCTAGTTTGCTCCCTGCTTAGCCTTGTATAAATGTGCTTCTCAGTCCTGCCTTTAATGTTGCTGCTGCTGTTTGCCTGTGTGTTCTTCCCTGCTTATGATTCCCCCGTGATCCAGTTGTGATCCAGTTGTCTTCATATCATGTATTCACATTCCTCAGCTGAGAGTGAACAAAGTTCTGTGGAAAGTATCTGACTACAGATAGACTTTCACCCAGTTCTCTGCGGGAGCTCTGATTACAGAGTGACTCCCCGACTACTTCTGAAGCCCTTCCTTAAGTATCCAGACCAGGTGATGGCATGTTTCTGAAGACTGACTAATTTCGGTCAATGGTTAATTTTAGGGGCATTGCTGACCTTGGTTCTCAAGTCCCCAGCCAATCAGATCACTTTAGGGGGTGGTTGTAATTCCCTTGTTCTACCATGAGAGAATCTCTCTCAGTTTGGTGGGTTGAGCCGAAGTTTCTGTATTTCTCTTAGGAAAAGCTATACTGCCTTAAATCTGAGAGTATAATACTCCTCGTCTCATGCCTATTCAAACGAGACCAAACATGCGTGTATTTGTCCCTAACATCTATGTGTGCTGAGTTATCCTGTTTATAGTGGAAAAGGTGTCTGTGTCTGGAGGCTGACAGCTGTTGTTGCTGTGGATTGATTGTGGAACTCTGGTCACTCCGGGGGTGAAAGGTCTTGCTTTTTCTGTGCTGCTCCAGTTATTCCTATCCAGTCTCTCAGGAGCCGGCAGGCCTTTGCCTTCCTTAAAAGGGGTGGTTTGACGAGTTGAGTCCAGTCTTGCCTGGGCCAGCGGAGCTCTGAAATAGACTGATGCAGGCTGATCAGAGTTGGGGCCTGCAGGACCTATAAGTTTTATGTCCTTACAGAATGTAAGTGGCATCATACTAAACTAGTGGTGTTCGAACTAGCATGGAAAGAGGCTATGGGTAGCTACAAAAAGGCTCTTAGTGCCGCCAAATCATCTAGTATCTATCAGAACTAATTGAAATAAACAAAAATAATCCTAGATTCCTATTTACTATGGTGTCCAAGCTGACTAATAACCAGACCACTGGTTATTTTCCAGTGACGACTTTATGAAACTTTTTGACCAAAAATATGCTCAATTAAACAGAACATTTTGAATATTGAATATTGGTTAACCAGTCAGAACTGATGTACTTAATTTTATCTTCAAATTCATCTACTTGTATGCTAGAACCTGTTCCATCAAAATTATTCAGCGATGCTCCCAGCATTGATTGAACCGCTACTAGCAATAGTTAAACTAAAACATATAATCATATTACCCCAATTTTATCTTCACTGCACTGGCTGCCAGTTAGATTTCGTGTTGACTACAAAACACTGCTCTTAACCTATAAAGCTGTAAATGGTCTTGCACCGCAGTATGTGAGTGACCTCATTTGCGTTCCGAATCATACACTTAGATGACGAGATGGAGGTATTCTATCCGTACCCAGAATAAAGAACATTACCTTTGGGGGAAGAGCATTTGCTCATAAAGCACCACAGCTATGGAATAAACTTCCTATTAGTGTTCGGAACTCAGACACAATCTCTGCTTTTAAGTCAAGGCTTAAGATGTACCTCTTTCGCCAGTCTTTTGGATAGTTAAATCTTCTTTTCTAAGGTGAATGGGAAATCTGGAGGTTCATAGTTATTTGAGATTGAAGGGGAAAGGGGGGATTGGTGCTGTCGTCCTGCCACTCTCGCCGATCACTTAAGCTGTGGATGGGAGGTGGCTTGACGCCAAAACCTCTGTAAACCCTCATGCCTGTGCTTCCTTCCAGGTCACTCTTTTAGGCAGGCTGTCATAGTTGCTTTAGTCCTGCCGGTTAGGTGTAGGGCAATAACTCTTCTCCATCTTCTCTTTTTCGAGCTGATACCGAGCCGACTACACCGTGTGAACCCGCACCTGGACTCCTGGATATAACTACATGAAACCAACTGGGACTTTATAACTATATGAACTCTAATGAATGTCAATGTAAATGCAGTTTCATGCTCCTTGGTCGCCCAGAGGAGGATGGGGTCCCCTTCTGAGTCTAGGTTCCACTCAAGGTTTCTTCCTGCTAGAGGGAGTTTCCTTGCCACTGTCGCCTCAGGCTTTTAAATATAAATATAAATATATAAAATATATAAAATATATTTTTGGCCACAACCGGGATTCGAACCCCGGTCTCCCGTGTGAAAGGCGGCGATCTTACCACTACACTATCCAGCAACTATATAATATAAGGGAGATTTACGGGAAAATACTAATACGGGAGGACGGCGGGAAAGAGAAGTAAAATACGGTAGTTTCCCGGCCAAAACGGGAGGCTCCAGTATCCCTTACATTTTAAGACAGGAAATATAAAATAATATAAATTATATAAAATATAATATAAATATAAATATAAATATATAAAATATATAAAATATATTTTTGGCCACAACCGGGATTCGAACCCCGGTCTCCCGTGTGAAAGGCGGCGATCTTACCACTACACTATCCAGCAACTATATAATATAAGGGAGATTTACGGGAAAATACTAATACGGGAGGACGGCGGGAAAGAGAAGTAAAATACGGTAGTTTCCCGGCCAAAACGGGAGACTTGACAGCTATGGCTGTCTCTGGCCACGCCCCCTACAGTCGGTCCGGCCCCTGTTCGCGTGTTCGCGAAAACGACTTCATTTATTTTCTTATTGATTTATCGACAGACTTTTTAGACGTTATAATAACAACACTCTATTGATCCCCCTCTTACTGTCCATGATACACAATGACGAGACACATGTTCACTAATGACGAGAACTATTCTATTTTTCATGCCGGGGGTCCTTCAAATCTTACATTTACAAATCTTGTTCTTGTTCTCTGCTTTCTCCTTTCTCGTTCCCGTAGATATATATTATTATACGGAGATTTACGGAGTCTTCAAAGACGGTCCGGCTCCAGCTCAAGGATCACTGTTGCTGTGGTGTAGATCAGCTGATCTGTAGTAGTCTTCTACGTACATCTTCTAGTAGACCTTCTGAGGGTACTTCACGCATTCTTGGTCGGAGGGTCCAGGTTTCCAGCTTAGCTTATTTCTTATTTCTCAGGTCAGCTGCTCTTGTTTGGGATGTGCTTGACCGGCGTATACGACAGCGTGTACCAGTTCCCACTAATATCCAACAACTTCGCACAGCCATTGAAGAGGAGTGGACCAACATTCCACAGGCCACAATTGACAATCTGATAAACTCTATGCGAAGAAGATGTGTTGCATTGCATGAGGCAAATGGTGGTCACACCAGATACTGACCGGTTCTGAGTCCCCAGACCCCCAATAAAGCAAAAAACTGCACATTCCAGGGTGGCCTTTTATTGTGGGCAGTATAAGGTACACCTGTGCACTACCCATGATGTCAGATCAGCATCTTGATGTGGCACACCTGTGAGGTGGGATGGATTATCTCAGCAAAGCAGAAGTGCTCACTATCACACATTTAGACTGATTTGTGAGAAATGTTTGAGAGAAATGGTAATATTGTGTATCTGGAATGAATTGTAGGTCTTTAAGTCCATCTCATGAAAAATGGGAGCAGAAACAAGAGTGTTGCGTTTATATTTTTGTTCAGTATAGAATAAGCCCAGATTTATGTTTATTCAGTGGAGATAAGTACAACCTCTAAAGATAGGCCTACACCCGTTTTGGCAGTGTCTCCGGATCCCATGACAAATAATGCCTTCAGTACATCCTCCTCAACCCACACTGAAAGCAGAAGTGCTATGGGCTTTGCAAACGGTTTGCCGACATCACTCCTATACGTCCAATGATGACATTCACACCGTCTCCAGGGTGATGTTCCCTGACTCGCAGGGTCACTTGTGGTAAAGATAAAACCGCTTTTCTTGCGCGATTTGGACTCGCTCCATATATTAAAAGGGAGCTTCGTTGTCATGTTTGACGTAAGTATGAACAGGACCATCAAAAGAAAACAACTGGATGTGCATGTCAGGTATTGGGTGAATTATGAGAATGGCTCTCGAGTGCAGTCCTGGTTCTGGGATCACAGTACATGAGCCACTCCACCGCTGAAGACTTACTGGAGAAGTTTAAGGTAAGCCATTCAATAACATTTAAACTCATTAACGAACCCATGATTTTTAAATATCCATGGTTTATCTTTACATGTGTTTAAATGGGAGAACCATATTTATTGGTAAGCATATTTTAAAGATTTTATTGCTGCTTCATGGCTTTTGCTGCAAAAAAAATAGTTCATTGAGGAAATAGAATGTTTAAGTGTTGTGTAGCAACATGTACAGCTGTTGTACAGGCAAAAACTCTGGCTCAGTCCAAAGGAGGTGGATATAGGAATGGCTGTCATCAAGGTGGGACTTCTGTGAATTCACTGGTATCTTTACATACAAATGTATCAAACAATTGTGAAGTAAAAAATATGTGAATAACATGGAGTTTGAGCTGGTTTGATATGTACAGCTGAGGTAGTGTTAACCTTGGGCTGAGTGTGCAGAAAGATTCTGGAAATTTGACAAACCATCTTTTTGTCAGAGACAGTCAGGAGCCAAAGGCAGTGGAAGTGACCTTGGTGTCCTTCAGATTAAAAAAAATTGCCAGATTGTGCTCTCAAAAATGTGCAAAAAGGCCTTGGATAAATGCCCTCTGAAGTACTCGATTGTACATGAGATGACGTGCTTGGACCCAAACAAAATGCACACCAGCCAGATAACTGCCAGCAGAAAAGGAGAAATCTCATGCAGAAGTTTGCGCAGGAGAATCGGTTGGCAGGCAGGATATCTGCTGGTAAATCATAGGATAAGAATAGGATAGTTCAGAATATTATTTTTAAATTA
The DNA here is from genome assembly GCF_023856365.1 of Brienomyrus brachyistius. Taxonomy (NCBI): domain Eukaryota; kingdom Metazoa; phylum Chordata; class Actinopteri; order Osteoglossiformes; family Mormyridae; genus Brienomyrus; species Brienomyrus brachyistius. The sequence continues at coordinate 6,417 of NW_026043534.1, forward strand.
TGCTTTTCTTTTTTCACATCTAACTGAATCAGGGACGGATTACAAACCGGGTTAGCGGGGCCGCTGCCCAGGGGCCCTTGGGGTGCAGGGGGCCCGTGGGCCCCAAGCCCAAAACAATTTGCAACGCTTATCAGCAATGTATTTTCGTTTGTCTATTTTAGAGGGCCTACATTCTTTGATCCTCTGCCTACAAGGTCCCCTGACCCTATAGGGAGGGTGTTTGGCTGCCAAGGGCCCTTGACTTGTGGTGGTTGTGGTGGTGGTGCAGGTGGTGGTGGTGGGGGGGGGCCTCGCGAACGTTTTACCCAGGGGCCCACACAACCCATAATCCGTCCCTGAACTGAATAGTGTTAACACGTAGATTTTAGCAGTATTTAGAAGACCGACTCTTGGTGTTTGAAAAGAAGCATCAGCCCAGTTATATTTTCTTTGATGAGCCTAGAGATATCTCAAGATTAAATTAAAATGATTGCACATTTATGGTATCATAGGAAAATTGGGTTATAAATCACTTTCCTATTCTACATGTGATTCTGTGTATTGACATTGTTGATCTGCATCTAATCTACTGTAATTAATGTAATTACAGGTGATGCAATATCCCAGCAGTCTGATAATCACCTGCACAATGAGGCAAAAGGCTTGGATTTTATATCCTTCATTCCTTCAGCACCATCCAAAGTTGATGTCTTTTTACATCAAAAAGTTAGTGGGCCTTATCCTGACCTCTGGATGTTCTGCAAGAACTTGCTGCTGCTGTCCTATGGGCAAGCCGAAGTGGAACGAATAGAGGTGGAGACCTGCAACTTATCAGAGGAAACAGTTGTTGCACAGAGGCTTATATGCGACCATGTCAGAGTGTGTGGGGGAGCAACCAAAGCGCCTCTGACCAAAGGTGAAAGATGAGCGAAAAGCAAAAAAGAAAACTTGAGGAACTCAAGAGGAAGAGAGTCTCACTGGAAAGTGTATGTGAGAGTTTACAAAAGGATGCTGAGCACATGGCAGAGGAAGCAGAGAGTGCTGCTGGAACCAAAAGGGCAACATTACTTACCAAGTCCAATACTCTGAGCCGACGAGCGAAGGAGGAGAAAGAGCAGTTGGTGGTCTTAAATGCAGATACTGAAGAATAGGCTACTGAACTGTGACTCCTAACACATCAAGAGTGAATCGGTGGAAACAAAAATATTTAGGTTCTTTGCATTTTTGGAGTATTTTACTTTCTGTGCCTGTTTGTACATTGTTCACAGCCATAATACTTTATAATTACAAGGTAGTTTTATGTTAGAGCTCTTGCTCCAATAAATATGTGCCTTGTAATTAACTAAATTCTAGGCTATTCAGTTTTTTTTGCCCTCGTGATGGTCGTGGGTTGTGAAAAAAGCCTTCTTCTTAGGGGTACCGCTGGGGCCAGCCGGGCGTATGTCGTGGCTTCAGTGAGTACTTATGTTTGTCATGCTGCCTGTGTACTTTATAGCGGCACAACATATTTCTGCAAATTGCATGCGTCAAATTGTCTGTCTCTCTTAAAAAATATGAAGTGTCACCAAAATTTTAAACGGGGAATCAATCTCAATGAAAAATATTCGTCAAGTAACGTTTCTAAAATAATATAGACATACTAATAATTATATATTAATAAATCGGATGAACGATGCATCCCAAATTGTATCCGCTGCGCACTTCTTAATCAGGGCAATCGCATCGTGGAGGTTTCTGCAGACGCCCAAAAAGACTTACTTAAGAAAACTGTTGCATGATAATTTGTACCATTTTCAAGGGTGGGGGGCGTGCAGTAGATGCCCCCTTTATTTTTGTGCTTCTGCCGTTCAAACCGAGCAGCACTGAGTTTGTCATGGCACCTGACGCCAAATCTACTGCTTAGCTGCTACAGACAGAACTATCTTCAAATCACCACTAGGGGGTGTCAATGCTGCAGCTTCGTTCTATGGTTGATCTTTTTCAAAGACAGTTTTTTTTCTCTCTCTCCACATAATCAACTTAACTGATTAGCGTGCTTTCATAGTAATGGTTTTTAATCCGTGTTAATCTTCTGAACAATGACTAGTAAAGGTTCTATGAGGTTGTCCTACTTACTATGGATTTTAAGTTTTTTATCAAGGTGTTAAAACGTACCACAGTTGCCAGTCCTGTGTTTTATGTCTAGCAATTTGTACAGTTTCTTCAGTATAAACACATGCCATGATCTGTGAGAATCTCCTCCAGAACTCTGCATTTCCTCAAGATCTTTTTGTAATATTGCATCATGGCACTGCTCAGAACAACACAGATGGTGCATAACAACACAAGGGAGTACAAGACAACATGGTGCAGAAACAGTGCGATACAAAGCAGGACAAAACTGGATGATACGTGGTCAGTGGTGGATAAAGTGCAGTAACAGCTGTACAGTGCAGCTGCCGTGGAAATGACTGTTACAGGGGATGCAAAAGCTGCAGGTTTGAATTGTTTGGCGAATGAAGCTGTTCATGAATCTGCTAGTCAGTGTTTGTGGATGGTGGTCAGAGTCCTGGATTATAGACTGAACCTTGTTACTGTGGCAGTTAAAGTACAGCTGGTCAATGGAGGGCAGTTCAGTGCGAATGATGTTCTTAACAGACTTCGCAATGTACTGCCTTCCTGTCATGTGGCTCCACCATACCATAGTACTACTGTAAGAACTAGGGATGTAACGATACATTCAACTCACCATTTGATACGATTCACGATTCTGAGTTCACGATACAATTTTCTCATTTTTTGCAGAATGAGCTGCAGACAAATATATTCAAAAATATTCTTATATTTATCTTTCTGAACTGTTGACACTGTTGTGAACAGTGCAACTGAATTTGAATAAAATACTGTTGAAAAAAATCCCAAATCAAAATAAGTAAATAAAAAAAAATAAATCAAATAAATAAGCTAAGGTTTGCATGTGCAGCTTTTTAGCGTGCTTTGCCCTTTTAATAATCTTCACTCAGCTCACGGTGGTGCCAGTGGACCTGTTTGTGTATGTTATCAGTCTATTACAATGTTTGCATGCAGTTTATGTCTTGTCTGTGCTTTTCTCGCTGTTTCCTCCTCGTTTGTGATTACCGGAAAGCTAATATGCTGCCACACCGCCAATTGAAGATCGGGCGGTGCGTCCATCCATCCATTTTCTGAAACCACTTAATCCCAACTGAGATCGCGGGGGAGACCGGAGCCTATCCCGGGAACAAGGGGCGCAGACAGGAACCAAGCCCAGGCAGTCACCTACACACCGCAGGTCGCACACACTCACACAACTACAGGGCCAATTTAGACTCACCAGTCAACCTATCCTGCATGCTTTTGGACCGTGGGAGGAACCTGGAGTCCCCGGCGAAAACGGGGAGAGCATGCGAACTCCACACAGAAAGGGCCCTGGACCGAAGCCAGCACTAACCACTGTGCCGTCCTCAGTTTCAAATTCATTCATCATCTCGCGTTCGCTCAAAACCAAAAACTGACGTACGATGTCGACGTGATACGCAGTGACATCTGACGTCAAACTCACATTGTGAAATCAAATGTAATATTACACCAGTTTTTCTGTTAAAGTACTGTGAAGTACTCCTACAATAGTGATTCATTTTCCACATCAGCCGGTTTAAATCTTCATGCATTTGCACCGATTTTTAACTGATTTGTGATTCATCATTACATGCCAGGGCCAGCAGCTCTGCATGGCTCGACCCTCATAAACATTCTCCACACATGCTGTTCAGGCAGTGGCCACAGAAATTCCCCCAGTGAACTTTATGCTTTCTGTCGGAGAGTATGCTGTGTTCTGGCCTTAAACCCTGCATACTACTTTGCAGACTTTGATCCTCTTAACAACAATTGGCATTTCTGGTGGCTGAATATCCATCCATCCGTCATCCAACTGCATGCTTAAAAGCTGTGAATAATAGTAATAATTCTTAAAATTGCAACTATCTAGAATTTCAGCCTAGTTACTCAGCTAAATTACTATTTAAACCTAGAATAATTTCTATAAGGGGCGGCATGGTGGTGCAGTGGTTAGCACTGTCGCCTCACACCTCTGGGACCCGGGTTCGTGTCTCCGCCTGGGTCACATGTGTGTGGAGTTTGCATGTTCTCCCCATGTCGTTGTGGGGTTTCCTCTGGGTACTCCGGTTTCCCCCCACAGTCCCAAAAACATGCTGGGGCTAATTGGAGTTGCTGAATTGCCCGTAGGTGTGTGTGTGTGAGTGGATGGTGTGTGAGTGTGCCCTGCGATGGGCTGGCCCCCCATCCTGGGTTGTTCCCTGCCTCGTGCCCATTGATTCTGGGATAGGCTCCGGACCCCCCGCGACCCAATAGGATAAGCGGTTTGGAAAATGGATGGATGGATAATTTCTATATGTGTGATAGAATCAAAAAATATTTTGTTTTACATATAAATCTTCACAAGGTGTATTACACATGGTATTCCCCAGACACCGCCACCCCAACAGATGCTTTGTTTGTTAAGACAATAGCTCAGAAAGTGGTTGATCGATCTTTTGCAGCTTTTACCAAGGTTTGTACAAGCCAAAATTAAATTTTGAAACGGATCCCTGCCACACCCTGCCCTCCTGAACCTCCCGTTTCCTCCCTAGTGTGGTATAACGTGCCATGCCTGTTCCGCGTTTGTTTTACCTCTCCTTCCTGCCCTTGTGTTACTCATTTCAGGTGCCTCTAGTTTGCTCCCTGCTTAGCCTTGTATAAATGTGCTTCTCAGTCCTGCCTTTAATGTTGCTGCTGCTGTTTGCCTGTGTGTTCTTCCCTGCTTATGATTCCCCCGTGATCCAGTTGTGATCCAGTTGTCTTCATATCATGTATTCACATTCCTCAGCTGAGAGTGAACAAAGTTCTGTGGAAAGTATCTGACTACAGATAGACTTTCACCCAGTTCTCTGCGGGAGCTCTGATTACAGAGTGACTCCCCGACTACTTCTGAAGCCCTTCCTTAAGTATCCAGACCAGGTGATGGCATGTTTCTGAAGACTGACTAATTTCGGTCAATGGTTAATTTTAGGGGCATTGCTGACCTTGGTTCTCAAGTCCCCAGCCAATCAGATCACTTTAGGGGGTGGTTGTAATTCCCTTGTTCTACCATGAGAGAATCTCTCTCAGTTTGGTGGGTTGAGCCGAAGTTTCTGTATTTCTCTTAGGAAAAGCTATACTGCCTTAAATCTGAGAGTATAATACTCCTCGTCTCATGCCTATTCAAACGAGACCAAACATGCGTGTATTTGTCCCTAACATCTATGTGTGCTGAGTTATCCTGTTTATAGTGGAAAAGGTGTCTGTGTCTGGAGGCTGACAGCTGTTGTTGCTGTGGATTGATTGTGGAACTCTGGTCACTCCGGGGGTGAAAGGTCTTGCTTTTTCTGTGCTGCTCCAGTTATTCCTATCCAGTCTCTCAGGAGCCGGCAGGCCTTTGCCTTCCTTAAAAGGGGTGGTTTGACGAGTTGAGTCCAGTCTTGCCTGGGCCAGCGGAGCTCTGAAATAGACTGATGCAGGCTGATCAGAGTTGGGGCCTGCAGGACCTATAAGTTTTATGTCCTTACAGAATGTAAGTGGCATCATACTAAACTAGTGGTGTTCGAACTAGCATGGAAAGAGGCTATGGGTAGCTACAAAAAGGCTCTTAGTGCCGCCAAATCATCTAGTATCTATCAGAACTAATTGAAATAAACAAAAATAATCCTAGATTCCTATTTACTATGGTGTCCAAGCTGACTAATAACCAGACCACTGGTTATTTTCCAGTGACGACTTTATGAAACTTTTTGACCAAAAATATGCTCAATTAAACAGAACATTTTGAATATTGAATATTGGTTAACCAGTCAGAACTGATGTACTTAATTTTATCTTCAAATTCATCTACTTGTATGCTAGAACCTGTTCCATCAAAATTATTCAGCGATGCTCCCAGCATTGATTGAACCGCTACTAGCAATAGTTAAACTAAAACATATAATCATATTACCCCAATTTTATCTTCACTGCACTGGCTGCCAGTTAGATTTCGTGTTGACTACAAAACACTGCTCTTAACCTATAAAGCTGTAAATGGTCTTGCACCGCAGTATGTGAGTGACCTCATTTGCGTTCCGAATCATACACTTAGATGACGAGATGGAGGTATTCTATCCGTACCCAGAATAAAGAACATTACCTTTGGGGGAAGAGCATTTGCTCATAAAGCACCACAGCTATGGAATAAACTTCCTATTAGTGTTCGGAACTCAGACACAATCTCTGCTTTTAAGTCAAGGCTTAAGATGTACCTCTTTCGCCAGTCTTTTGGATAGTTAAATCTTCTTTTCTAAGGTGAATGGGAAATCTGGAGGTTCATAGTTATTTGAGATTGAAGGGGAAAGGGGGGATTGGTGCTGTCGTCCTGCCACTCTCGCCGATCACTTAAGCTGTGGATGGGAGGTGGCTTGACGCCAAAACCTCTGTAAACCCTCATGCCTGTGCTTCCTTCCAGGTCACTCTTTTAGGCAGGCTGTCATAGTTGCTTTAGTCCTGCCGGTTAGGTGTAGGGCAATAACTCTTCTCCATCTTCTCTTTTTCGAGCTGATACCGAGCCGACTACACCGTGTGAACCCGCACCTGGACTCCTGGATATAACTACATGAAACCAACTGGGACTTTATAACTATATGAACTCTAATGAATGTCAATGTAAATGCAGTTTCATGCTCCTTGGTCGCCCAGAGGAGGATGGGGTCCCCTTCTGAGTCTAGGTTCCACTCAAGGTTTCTTCCTGCTAGAGGGAGTTTCCTTGCCACTGTCGCCTCAGGCTTTTAAATATAAATATAAATATATAAAATATATAAAATATATTTTTGGCCACAACCGGGATTCGAACCCCGGTCTCCCGTGTGAAAGGCGGCGATCTTACCACTACACTATCCAGCAACTATATAATATAAGGGAGATTTACGGGAAAATACTAATACGGGAGGACGGCGGGAAAGAGAAGTAAAATACGGTAGTTTCCCGGCCAAAACGGGAGGCTCCAGTATCCCTTACATTTTAAGACAGGAAATATAAAATAATATAAATTATATAAAATATAATATAAATATAAATATAAATATATAAAATATATAAAATATATTTTTGGCCACAACCGGGATTCGAACCCCGGTCTCCCGTGTGAAAGGCGGCGATCTTACCACTACACTATCCAGCAACTATATAATATAAGGGAGATTTACGGGAAAATACTAATACGGGAGGACGGCGGGAAAGAGAAGTAAAATACGGTAGTTTCCCGGCCAAAACGGGAGGCTCCAGTATCCCTTACATTTTAAGACAGGAAATATAAAATAATATAAATTATATAAAATATAATATAAATATAAATATAAATATATAAAATATATAAAATATATTTTTGGCCACAACCGGGATTCGAACCCCGGTCTCCCGTGTGAAAGGCGGCGATCTTACCACTACACTATCCAGCAACTATATAATATAAGGGAGATTTACGGGAAAATACTAATACGGGAGGACGGCGGGAAAGAGAAGTAAAATACGGTAGTTTCCCGGCCAAAACGGGAGACTTGACAGCTATGGCTGTCTCTGGCCACGCCCCCTACAGTCGGTCCGGTGTTCTAACGATTCATCCTACCTTATCAGATTTTCCTACCGTAGCGCAATGTTATAGTTTTAACCATCAGTTTTTCCTACCTTATCAGAAAATGCTACCTGTATAAATGGGAGGTATTTAATTGAACTGCACTACATAACAATATCCTACCGCATGTTATGGTAGCATAATTTTATTTACACACTTCAACCCCATGAAATTATGCTACCATAACGAGGGGTAGGATTTTTTTATGACACACTTCAACCCCATGAAATTATGCTACCATAAAGTGGGGTAGGATTTTTTTATGACACACTTCAACCCCATGAAATTATGCTACCATAACGAGGGGTAGGATTTTTTTATGACACACTTCAACCCCATGAAATTATGCTACCATAAAGTGGGGTAGGATTTTTTTATGACACACTTCAACCCCATGAAATTATGCTACCATAACGAGGGGTAGGATTTTTTTATGACACACTTCAACCCCATGAAATTATGCTACCATAACGAGGGGTAGGATTTTTTTATGACACACTTCAACCCCATGAAATTATGCTACCATAAAGTGGGGTAGGATTTTTTTATGACACACTTCAACCCCATGAAATTATGCTACCATAACGAGGGGTAGGATTTTTTTATGACACACTTCAACCCCATGAAATTATGCTACCATAAAGTGGGGTAGGATTTTTTTATGACACACTTCAACCCCATGAAGTATAATGTTATTTTGTGGTGGAATTGAACAAAATGACAACACAAAAGTACTGGTACTTTAATATGTATTTGAAGCCAAAAAGAAAAAAAAAACGTTCACAAACACTTTGTACAAATGAAAGCAAACTGATTCTTTGGATCAAAATTTGCACATTGAAAATGTGCCCATCTGTTGCAGTGGTCGCATTGGACCTGTAAGTATAAAAAAGTAATAAATTAGAATCTTTTGTAGACAGAACAAAGTAATACTCTATATATATTGTTGTATATATTTAATGACCTGCAAAAATTTACCATTTCAATTAGGGTTTTGTCAGCATCGCCTTCCATCATGGAGCAAATGACACAGTAGTCCAATGCCTTGCCTACACACACAGAAGTTCCCATAAGCTTTTTGTGCTTTTATTATGAAATGTGTATGACTGAAGCAACACAGTTAGATGATTATTGTGGATATTTAATTACTCTAGAACCCACCCTGATATTCCAGGAGGGAACAGGCTATTTCCAATCGGGCATTTGTCACGAAATCTGAAGTCGTCTGAACTCGACTGATGTCTCCCTCTGAAAGGAGATGTTCAGCAAACTGCAAAAAAGAATAAACAAGTATATCAATATCACTATAAATTTGTCACAATATGAGTACATATCCTCGACCCTAAACTGAGGTTCAGCATAAATCTTTTCATTTCAGCATATGCAATACACCATGAAGTGCAATGTTGCTGGTATAGAACTAAAGCTGAAGAAATCAATAGAACAACTACAAATATTTATTTAAAATGTGCTTTTTGGGTATTTCAAGGTCGCTGTACACAACAACAAATAAATAACACACAGCAATGATAGCTGTGTCATTATTATTCCTTCTGCAAAACCAACACCTGTATACAACAAATTATAAACTGGAATAGGTTTAAAAGCATCAATGAAAAGTTTTTAAAACATTTACCTTCAAAATTAAAACGCCGCAACTGCTACCATCTCTCTGCTTGTTGTGTTGCAGGGTTGCTACTGTCCATGTTGCTCTGTTCTCATCATCCCCTCTCTGTTTCATAAAATTCCTAAAACATAAAGGTCATTACATTCACATATAACAAAGTAAAGACATTATAATTTTTCCAAAAGAAAATATTCAATATACTTGAACTGTGTACCTCCAGTTGCGCAAAATTCTCCTCTCATAGGAGGCTTCATTTCCAAATGGGTCTATCAGAATGATTTTTTTGAGGGGAATGTCAACAACCTAGAAATATTTTGATGCAATCAAACATACATAATATTAGTTATGATATTTTTAATAATATAAAAAATATGTAATTGTAATATTTATTGTTTCACAATGATATAGTGTTCCTAATTCCCACTCACCAAAAGTATCCAATGGGCTCCAACATTCACGGGGCATGCCCACTTCTCCACCACAGGAAATTTCATCTGTGGTAAGTGGTAAGAGTAAGTTAGTAATACTTAATCATGCAAGATATAAAATGTTACACTATGTTATGATTTACCTTCATGAGAGTTCGGAATTTGCCAGTAAACAAAGATGTTGCCACAACTGCACACATCTGGTGTATTGGTTTCTGTAAAAAATAAATAATCTTGTCTTTTATAGATTGAATATGTAGTTTAAAAATGGACAAATGTTAACTGTTTTCATAATTGATACTTGCCTGTTGTTTCTCCAAAATGTAGTGCACATATGCATCAATAACCTGTAGACAACAGGTTTATAGGCAACATGCAAAACTACCGTATTAATATGTTGGACAACTTATTTTCCTTCTCTTACTTCATCCGAAAGCCACTCATTCCCCTGCAGGGTGCGAAAAGAATGATCATACAGTTTGTATGGGCCAACAACTGCTTCAACTCTCCCAGTGTCCTTTGCAGCCCAAAGCATCATCACTAAAAAGCAAATGTAAAACAGTTAGTGTTACAATAAAGAGGTCCATCAGACCAAGTCAAAAGCAAGAAATATCTAAAGAATTTGTAATGAAGCAGACAAACTGAACTCATGCAAACATAAAACATGTAATATACAGAGGGTGGACTAAATAGTCAGTTGGGTTGGTCACCCTTTCCTAATTTTTAAAACTGTTTATACATAAACATATTTTTGGCATTGTTTAGAGATTAACTATTTTGTGTATAGTTATCTGATCATGCTGTTATTTTGTTCACCCATCTGTAATTCAAGCAACAAACTTGTGACCAACTGGTCAAACAGGTAAAAAGTAAATGTTACACACAAAACGCTGGACTGGGCTATACTGGCTAACTGGACAGGGCCAAACTGGCCAACTGGACAGGGCCAAACTGGCCAACTGGACAGGGCCAAACTGGCCAACTGGGAGCTTTGTAGTTACAAGACAAGACCTTCTTCTTGGGGTGTTCTCTTTGATATAGGGTTTTTGTCCTGTGTTGGTATTTTGCCTGTGGTGCCTGTGTTCTTTTTGTTAGGGGGAGGGGTGCTGTCATCTGAGCCATCAATATGTTTTTGCATGTTTTTGGCAAAAACAATAACAGAGGGTCTCTTCAAGTTGTGCTTGATTACCTCTGGGTCATTGGCCTTGTCCAAAGACTGCTGAGGTCTTAGCGTGGGCTTGACTCGTTCCACACAAGGAGGGTCGTTGAATGGATCAGTGGGTTGTGTAGTGGGTTGTGAGCTCCTTCTGTATGGCTTCAGGTGGCTGATGTTATATTTGTTTCTCAATATTGCTCCTTCGCGATTTTTTAGTGTTACAATTTTCCCACTGATTGTCTCTATAGTGTATGGTCCAGAGAAATCAGGTTCCATTCTGCCACCCTTCCTTCCATATTTTCTTATGTTGGCCAAAAGAACTTCATCTCCAACTTTGTACACAACATTTTTGTATTTCTTTTGCACCCTTTTCACATAAGCTGCCTGTTGCTTTTCCTGTGATTTCTTTATATTTTCTTCTGTGGTAGCTTTAATGCCCTCCATTGTTTTGTTTTTCAACTGTTTGAACTCACCGTAACTTGCTTCATCAGGGAGGATGATTGTGGAAAGCTAACAAGTAAGATCACAATGGCAAGACAGAAATCACAATTTATGATTAACATTTTCCCTGTCCTGCATGGCCTTAACATGAAGTGAAATAAAACAGGTTGAAAAGTCATACAAATTATAACAATTGTGCACAGGGAGAACAAACTCCCCAAAGAAAGGCCCCATTCAAACGGGTTTGAAACCAGGACCTTATTGCTGTGAGGCAACAGTGCCAACCGCTAACCCATCGTGCTGCCCCTAAATGTAAACAATTTAAGAAATAAAAAGGTGAAAACATCTACACCCCCTGTATGTACATAGAAAGCTGTGGAAAACTTTCAAGACATAGTTCTACCACAGGACAGTTTGCAAAAACAGCACAAACATCTGCATTGAAACTACAAAACCTTATATTTGATTATAAAATAGATATATAAAAAATGGAACATGTCGTAGCTGTTTTCAGAAGCAATTGCCATGGCTGTTCAAGCCCCAATTCATTAGCTTGCAATCACCTTGTCACAAGAAACTATGCTAAACTATGTCAAGATATGAGTAATTGTACTTACTGGCAATTCAATGGGAACCTGTGAAGGAAACACTGCCTCTCTTCCGTACATAAGCAGAAATGGTGAATGTTTAGTGGTTGTATGGACCTTTGACCTTAAAGAAAATAATGTTGCATCCAGATAGATGTCCCAGTCATTCTGCTGGTTGTTAACCAGTTTCTTCAGAGCTCTTAACAGATAATTTAAAATAAAAAAATTATAAAATTAGTAAATATAACAAATCTGGTCACAACACACAAAAAATAAAACATCCAAAAAAAATAAAACACCAACCGTTTTATATTGTCGTTTGTTTTTTCATCCAGTCCATTTGTTTGTGGATGGTAGGCTGCAGTTACACTTCTCTCAATGTGCAACATCTCACACAGGCTGCGGTTGAGCTTTAAAAGAAAAACAAAGTTATTAAATACTAAATAAATAAATTTGTAAATAAACAAAGAAAGAAATTCATTACTTCATTACTTCATTGACAAATTCTCTTCCTTGATCTGACAGAATTCTTTTCGGACATCCGTGTCTGTAAATCATGGAACAGAGATGCCTTCCAACTTCAGTTGCAGACTTTCCTTTCAAAGGAAATGCTTCAACCCATTTAGAGAAGTAATCTGTCGCTGTAAGGATATACTGGTAGCCATCAGTGGTTTTAGGCAATGGTCCAGTCAAATCTATTCCAACCAGCTCCCACACAGCAGACACCTATAACAAAAACACACTATGTTTGTGTGTATTTACTCTTGGGGTAAATACTAGTAAATACAATTTGAAATTTGTAAAAGTACATGTAGAGATTGGAGTATGAACTGTATATACATACTGCATGCATTTATTTATAGCCATTTAGCATCTTAATGTCTCAAAAAAAATTTTATGGATTACCTTAATACACTCCAGTGTCTGTACAGCTGTCAAAGGCCTCCCTACCTTTTGGCACTCATCACATTCCAAGATCTAAAGGATATAAAAACATTTCATGCCTGTAGAGTCTTCACATTCATTTGAAGAAAATACATCAACTCATACATACCCAGTTTTCAATGTCCACTGACATGCCATACCAGTAGAATCTGGAACATATGGCATTCCGTGTCTTGTTGATCCCGGTGTGCCCTCCCAAAGGTGATGAATGGAACTCACTGAAGATTGACCTGGCCTCCTCTTTTGTTTTGATCACTCTCCTTGTTCCATATTGAAGTTCTCCATCTAGGTTTGCACAGTAACATTGGTTATAGGGACATGGTTAAAACGGGGGCAAGGGGTTCACAACTGCAGGTTCAATTCCCCACCTGGGGCTCTGTGTGCAGAGTTTGCATGTTGTCCCTGTGTTTGGTGGGTTTACTCAAAGTGCTATGGTTTTCTCCTATAGTCACATGCATTGTAGCCTGACTGGTGGCCAAACTGATAATAGTGTGTGAATGTGAGTGTAATTGTGCCCTGTGATGGATTGTACCATTGTACCCAGCCCTGTTTTCCCTGGGATGGGCCCCTGGTTCCCCTGACCCCTGAGGAATGAGTTCTCCATCTACATAAAGAACATTAAAAAAAACATAATATTGGCTATTATTAAAAATATTCAATTGTTTGACGAATTCTGTAGCTGATGTGCATGTTACAAGTAATTTCTTGTTTTTGTTTTGTAATGGTTTGACATATAGTGCTATATATTACTTTTATTAAAAAAAAGTAATTAGTAAAAAAAACAAACATACCCTTTAGAGTAAATTTTGAGGCATATCTTCTTAAATTTTGCTTTTGTGCTTTCTCGAATCCAGATGGGTATGATCCCACAGAAAGAAAATCATAAATCTCTGTCCATTTATTCTCCATTTCTATAAAGAAAAAAGATGAATTAGTGATAATGAACAAAAAAATCAATGGGCAATTTAGCAATAAATACAAACTAATCTGAGTGTCCACAAAGTAAAAAAATTGTCATGACCATTAAAATTAAGTTTTACTTAACCTTCCTATTATCTACAGAATCATATGAACACTTAAGGATCATTTGATTGTCTTTGGTGCATTGATTTTTAGAGTCTAGGTGTTTTCGCTGCCATGAAAACTAGTTAGGTAGCTAGTTCAATTGTTAGTAATTATTTGTGTAGCGAAAACAATATAAAATAAATCCACACAAACGGTAAAAATGTGTACAACGTGTACGACTAGGACAAGCTACTACAGGTTAGCATAAAAAATAACGTTATACATGTGTTCTGTCTTAAAATATACTAATAGTATATTCATAAACTGTTACAGTTAACATACAATCAAAGTTAACATAAAATCACTCAAACAAGAAAACGTTACCATAAAATCTGACAAACAAGAAAAAATAAATATATATCTTTATATACTCACCGCAGGTAACGTTAACCACAAGAGCAGCACGGATTTATGGGCGTTCCGCAAAAGTGGAAAAATATTCAGAAGCACATGCGCGGTGAGCGTAAGTAGGACGGATTCACGGGTAGGATGAATTTATAGAACACCGGCCCCTGTTCGCGTATTCGCGAAAACGACTTCATTTATTTTCTTATTGATTTATCGACAGACTTTTTAGACGTTATAATAACAACACTCTATTGATTACTGTCCATGATACAGAGACACATGTTCGAGAACTATTCTATCGAGAACTAATGACGAGAACTATTCTCTTATTTTTCTCTTATTATTAAATTATTTTATTATTATTATTATTATTTTTATCTTTCTCCTTTCTCCCGTAGATATATATTATTATACGGAGATTTACGGAGTCTTCAAAGACGGTCCGGCTCCAGGATCACTGTTGCTGTGGTGTAGATCAGCTGATCTGTAGTAGTCTTCTACGTACATCTTCTAGTAGACCTTCTGAGGGTACTTCACGCATTCTTGGTCCAGCTTAGCTTATTTCTTATTTCTCAGGTCAGCTGCTCTTGTATTCAGCCTACTAGTCTCTCTTGTATTCAGCCTACTAATATATATGGGGCTTGGTACCCAATCTCGGAATGTGGGGATGATGATATCTCCCCCCTGACCTGTCGTCCTGGCTCCCCCTTGTCGTAGCAATCGTGTTGTACCTCATCAATCTCTAGTTGTGATAGCAGTTGTTTCTGGCCACAACCGGGATTCGAACCCCGGTCTCCCGTGTGAAAGGCGGCGATCTTACCACTACACTATCCAGCAACTATATAATATAATATATATATATATATATTATAAGGGAGATTTACGGGAAAATAATACGGGAGGACGGCGGGAAAGAGAAGTAAAATACGGTAGTTTCCCGACCAAAACGGGAGGCTCCAGTATCCCTTACATTTTAAGACAGGAAATATAAAATAATATAAATTATATAAAATATAATATAAATATAAATATAAATATATAAAATATATAAAATATATTTTTGGCCACAACCGGGATTCGAACCCCGGTTTCCCGTGTGAAAGGCGGCGATCTTACCACTACACTATCCAGCAACTATATAATATAAGGGAGATTTACGGGAAAATACTAATACGGGAGGACGGCGGGAAAGAGAAGTAAAATACGGTAGTTTCCCGGCCAAAACGGGAGGCTCCAGTATCCCTTACATTTTAAGACAGGAAATATAAAATAATATAAATTATATAAAATATAATATAAATATAAATATAAATATATAAAATATATTTTTGGCCACAACCGGGATTCGAACCCCGGTCTCCCGTGTGAAAGGCGGCGATCTTACCACTACACTATCCAGCAACTATATAATATAAGGGAGATTTACGGGAAAATACTAATACGGGAGGACGGCGGGAAAGAGAAGTAAAATACAGTAGTTTCCCGGCCAAAACGGGAGACTTGACAGCTATGGCTGTCTCTGGCCACGCCCCCTACAGTCGGTCCGGCCCCTGTTCGCGTGTTCGCGAAAACGACTTCATTTATTTTCTTATTGATTTATCGACAGACTTTTTAGACGTTATAATAACAACACTCTATTGATCCCCCTCTTACTGTCCATGATACACAATGACGAGACACATGTTCACTAATGACGAGAACTATTCTATTTTTCATGCCGGGGGTCCTTCAAATCTTACATTTACAAATCTTGTTCTTGTTCTCTGCTTTCTCCTTTCTCGTTCCCGTAGATATATATTATTATACGGAGATTTACGGAGTCTTCAAAGACGGTCCGGCTCCAGCTCAAGGATCACTGTTGCTGTGGTGTAGATCAGCTGATCTGTAGTAGTCTTCTACGTACATCTTCTAGTAGACCTTCTGAGGGTACTTCACGCATTCTTGGTCGGAGGGTCCAGGTTTCCAGCTTAGCTTATTTCTTATTTCTCAGGTCAGCTGCTCTTGTTTGGGATGTGCTTGACCGGCGTATACGACAGCGTGTACCAGTTCCCACTAATATCCAACAACTTCGCACAGCCAATGAAGAGGAGTGGACCAACATTCCACAGGCCACAATTGACAATCTGATAAACTCTATGCGAAGAAGATGTGTTGCATTGCATGAGGCAAATGGTGGTCACACCAGATACTGACCGGTTCTGAGTCCCCAGACCCCCAATAAAGCAAAAAACTGCACATTCCAGGGTGGCCTTTTATTGTGGGCAGTATAAGGTACACCTGTGCACTACCCATGATGTCAGATCAGCATCTTGATGTGGCACACCTGTGAGGTGGGATGGATTATCTCAGCAAAGCAGAAGTGCTCACTATCACACATTTAGACTGATTTGTGAGAAATGTTTGAGAGAAATGGTAATATTGTGTATCTGGAATGAATTGTAGGTCTTTAAGTCCATCTCATGAAAAATGGGAGCAGAAACAAGAGTGTTGCGTTTATATTTTTGTTCAGTATAGAATAAGCCCAGATTTATGTTTATTCAGTGGAGATAAGTACAACCTCTAAAGATAGGCCTACACCCGTTTTGGCAGTGTCTCCGGATCCCATGACAAATAATGCCTTCAGTACATCCTCCTCAACCCACACTGAAAGCAGAAGTGCTATGGGCTTTGCAAACGGTTTGCCGACATCACTCCTATACGTCCAATGATGACATTCACACCGTCTCCAGGGTGATGTTCCCTGACTCGCAGGGTCACTTGTGGTAAAGATAAAACCGCTTTTCTTGCGCGATTTGGACTCGCTCCATATATTAAAAGGGAGCTTCGTTGTCATGTTTGACGTAAGTATGAACAGGACCATCAAAAGAAAACAACTGGATGTGCATGTCAGGTATTGGGTGAATTATGAGAATGGCTCTCGAGTGCAGTCCTGGTTCTGGGATCACAGTACATGAGCCACTCCACCGCTGAAGACTTACTGGAGAAGTTTAAGGTAAGCCATTCAATAACATTTAAACTCATTAACGAACCCATGATTTTTAAATATCCATGGTTTATCTTTACATGTGTTTAAATGGGAGAACCATATTTATTGGTAAGCATATTTTAAAGATTTTATTGCTGCTTCATGGCTTTTGCTGCAAAAAAAATAGTTCATTGAGGAAATAGAATGTTTAAGTGTTGTGTAGCAACATGTACAGCTGTTGTACAGGCAAAAACTCTGGCTCAGTCCAAAGGAGGTGGATATAGGAATGGCTGTCATCAAGGTGGGACTTCTGTGAATTCACTGGTATCTTTACATACAAATGTATCAAACAATTGTGAAGTAAAAAATATGTGAATAACATGGAGTTTGAGCTGGTTTGATATGTACAGCTGAGGTAGTGTTAACCTTGGGCTGAGTGTGCAGAAAGATTCTGGAAATTTGACAAACCATCTTTTTGTCAGAGACAGTCAGGAGCCAAAGGCAGTGGAAGTGACCTTGGTGTCCTTCAGATTAAAAAAAATTGCCAGATTGTGCTCTCAAAAATGTGCAAAAAGGCCTTGGATAAATGCCCTCTGAAGTACTCGATTGTACATGAGATGACGTGCTTGGACCCAAACAAAATGCACACCAGCCAGATAACTGCCAGCAGAAAAGGAGAAATCTCATGCAGAAGTTTGCGCAGGAGAATCGGTTGGCAGGCAGGATATCTGCTGGTAAATCATAGGATAAGAATAGGATAGTTCAGAATATTATTTTTAAATTATGCTTTTCTTTTTTCACATCTAACTGAATCAGGGACGGATTACAAACCGGGTTAGCGGGGCCGCTGCCCAGGGGCCCTTGGGGTGCAGGGGGCCCGTGGGCCCCAAGCCCAAAACAATTTGCAACGCTTATCAGCAATGTATTTTCGTTTGTCTATTTTAGAGGGCCTACATTCTTTGATCCTCTGCCTACAAGGTCCCCTGACCCTATAGGGAGGGTGTTTGGCTGCCAAGGGCCCTTGACTTGTGGTGGTTGTGGTGGTGGTGCAGGTGGTGGTGGTGGGGGGGGGCCTCGCGAACGTTTTACCCAGGGGCCCACACAACCCATAATCCGTCCCTGAACTGAATAGTGTTAACACGTAGATTTTAGCAGTATTTAGAAGACCGACTCTTGGTGTTTGAAAAGAAGCATCAGCCCAGTTATATTTTCTTTGATGAGCCTAGAGATATCTCAAGATTAAATTAAAATGATTGCACATTTATGGTATCATAGGAAAATTGGGTTATAAATCACTTTCCTATTCTACATGTGATTCTGTGTATTGACATTGTTGATCTGCATCTAATCTACTGTAATTAATGTAATTACAGGTGATGCAATATCCCAGCAGTCTGATAATCACCTGCACAATGAGGCAAAAGGCTTGGATTTTATATCCTTCATTCCTTCAGCACCATCCAAAGTTGATGTCTTTTTACATCAAAAAGTTAGTGGGCCTTATCCTGACCTCTGGATGTTCTGCAAGAACTTGCTGCTGCTGTCCTATGGGCAAGCCGAAGTGGAACGAATAGAGGTGGAGACCTGCAACTTATCAGAGGAAACAGTTGTTGCACAGAGGCTTATATGCGACCATGTCAGAGTGTGTGGGGGAGCAACCAAAGCGCCTCTGACCAAAGGTGAAAGATGAGCGAAAAGCAAAAAAGAAAACTTGAGGAACTCAAGAGGAAGAGAGTCTCACTGGAAAGTGTATGTGAGAGTTTACAAAAGGATGCTGAGCACATGGCAGAGGAAGCAGAGAGTGCTGCTGGAACCAAAAGGGCAACATTACTTACCAAGTCCAATACTCTGAGCCGACGAGCGAAGGAGGAGAAAGAGCAGTTGGTGGTCTTAAATGCAGATACTGAAGAATAGGCTACTGAACTGTGACTCCTAACACATCAAGAGTGAATCGGTGGAAACAAAAATATTTAGGTTCTTTGCATTTTTGGAGTATTTTACTTTCTGTGCCTGTTTGTACATTGTTCACAGCCATAATACTTTATAATTACAAGGTAGTTTTATGTTAGAGCTCTTGCTCCAATAAATATGTGCCTTGTAATTAACTAAATTCTAGGCTATTCAGTTTTTTTTGCCCTCGTGATGGTCGTGGGTTGTGAAAAAAGCCTTCTTCTTAGGGGTACCGCTGGGGCCAGCCGGGCGTATGTCGTGGCTTCAGTGAGTACTTATGTTTGTCATGCTGCCTGTGTACTTTATAGCGGCACAACATATTTCTGCAAATTGCATGCGTCAAATTGTCTGTCTCTCTTAAAAAATATGAAGTGTCACCAAAATTTTAAACGGGGAATCAATCTCAATGAAAAATATTCGTCAAGTAACGTTTCTAAAATAATATAGACATACTAATAATTATATATTAATAAATCGGATGAACGATGCATCCCAAATTGTATCCGCTGCGCACTTCTTAATCAGGGCAATCGCATCGTGGAGGTTTCTGCAGACGCCCAAAAAGACTTACTTAAGAAAACTGTTGCATGATAATTTGTACCATTTTCAAGGGTGGGGGGCGTGCAGTAGATGCCCCCTTTATTTTTGTGCTTCTGCCGTTCAAACCGAGCAGCACTGAGTTTGTCATGGCACCTGACGCCAAATCTACTGCTTAGCTGCTACAGACAGAACTATCTTCAAATCACCACTAGGGGGTGTCAATGCTGCAGCTTCGTTCTATGGTTGATCTTTTTCAAAGACAGTTTTTTTTCTCTCTCTCCACATAATCAACTTAACTGATTAGCGTGCTTTCATAGTAATGGTTTTTAATCCGTGTTAATCTTCTGAACAATGACTAGTAAAGGTTCTATGAGGTTGTCCTACTTACTATGGATTTTAAGTTTTTTATCAAGGTGTTAAAACGTACCACAGTTGCCAGTCCTGTGTTTTATGTCTAGCAATTTGTACAGTTTCTTCAGTATAAACACATGCCATGATCTGTGAGAATCTCCTCCAGAACTCTGCATTTCCTCAAGATCTTTTTGTAATATTGCATCATGGCACTGCTCAGAACAACACAGATGGTGCATAACAACACAAGGGAGTACAAGACAACATGGTGCAGAAACAGTGCGATACAAAGCAGGACAAAACTGGATGATACGTGGTCAGTGGTGGATAAAGTGCAGTAACAGCTGTACAGTGCAGCTGCCGTGGAAATGACTGTTACAGGGGATGCAAAAGCTGCAGGTTTGAATTGTTTGGCGAATGAAGCTGTTCATGAATCTGCTAGTCAGTGTTTGTGGATGGTGGTCAGAGTCCTGGATTATAGACTGAACCTTGTTACTGTGGCAGTTAAAGTACAGCTGGTCAATGGAGGGCAGTTCAGTGCGAATGATGTTCTTAACAGACTTCGCAATGTACTGCCTTCCTGTCATGTGGCTCCACCATACCATAGTACTACTGTAAGAACTAGGGATGTAACGATACATTCAACTCACCATTTGATACGATTCACGATTCTGAGTTCACGATACAATTTTCTCATTTTTTGCAGAATGAGCTGCAGACAAATATATTCAAAAATATTCTTATATTTATCTTTCTGAACTGTTGACACTGTTGTGAACAGTGCAACTGAATTTGAATAAAATACTGTTGAAAAAAATCCCAAATCAAAATAAGTAAATAAAAAAAAATAAATCAAATAAATAAGCTAAGGTTTGCATGTGCAGCTTTTTAGCGTGCTTTGCCCTTTTAATAATCTTCACTCAGCTCACGGTGGTGCCAGTGGACCTGTTTGTGTATGTTATCAGTCTATTACAATGTTTGCATGCAGTTTATGTCTTGTCTGTGCTTTTCTCGCTGTTTCCTCCTCGTTTGTGATTACCGGAAAGCTAATATGCTGCCACACCGCCAATTGAAGATCGGGCGGTGCGTCCATCCATCCATTTTCTGAAACCACTTAATCCCAACTGAGATCGCGGGGGAGACCGGAGCCTATCCCGGGAACAAGGGGCGCAGACAGGAACCAAGCCCAGGCAGTCACCTACACACCGCAGGTCGCACACACTCACACAACTACAGGGCCAATTTAGACTCACCAGTCAACCTATCCTGCATGCTTTTGGACCGTGGGAGGAACCTGGAGTCCCCGGCGAAAACGGGGAGAGCATGCGAACTCCACACAGAAAGGGCCCTGGACCGAAGCCAGCACTAACCACTGTGCCGTCCTCAGTTTCAAATTCATTCATCATCTCGCGTTCGCTCAAAACCAAAAACTGACGTACGATGTCGACGTGATACGCAGTGACATCTGACGTCAAACTCACATTGTGAAATCAAATGTAATATTACACCAGTTTTTCTGTTAAAGTACTGTGAAGTACTCCTACAATAGTGATTCATTTTCCACATCAGCCGGTTTAAATCTTCATGCATTTGCACCGATTTTTAACTGATTTGTGATTCATCATTACATGCCAGGGCCAGCAGCTCTGCATGGCTCGACCCTCATAAACATTCTCCACACATGCTGTTCAGGCAGTGGCCACAGAAATTCCCCCAGTGAACTTTATGCTTTCTGTCGGAGAGTATGCTGTGTTCTGGCCTTAAACCCTGCATACTACTTTGCAGACTTTGATCCTCTTAACAACAATTGGCATTTCTGGTGGCTGAATATCCATCCATCCGTCATCCAACTGCATGCTTAAAAGCTGTGAATAATAGTAATAATTCTTAAAATTGCAACTATCTAGAATTTCAGCCTAGTTACTCAGCTAAATTACTATTTAAACCTAGAATAATTTCTATAAGGGGCGGCATGGTGGTGCAGTGGTTAGCACTGTCGCCTCACACCTCTGGGACCCGGGTTCGTGTCTCCGCCTGGGTCACATGTGTGTGGAGTTTGCATGTTCTCCCCATGTCGTTGTGGGGTTTCCTCTGGGTACTCCGGTTTCCCCCCACAGTCCAAAAACATGCTGGGGCTAATTGGAGTTGCTGAATTGCCCGTAGGTGTGTGTGTGTGAGTGGATGGTGTGTGAGTGTGCCCTGCGATGGGCTGGCCCCCCATCCTGGGTTGTTCCCTGCCTCGTGCCCATTGATTCTGGGATAGGCTCCGGACCCCCCGCGACCCAATAGGATAAGCGGTTTGGAAAATGGATGGATGGATAATTTCTATATGTGTGATAGAATCAAAAAATATTTTGTTTTACATATAAATCTTCACAAGGTGTATTACACATGGTATTCCCCAGACACCGCCACCCCAACAGATGCTTTGTTTGTTAAGACAATAGCTCAGAAAGTGGTTGATCGATCTTTTGCAGCTTTTACCAAGGTTTGTACAAGCCAAAATTAAATTTTGAAACGGATCCCTGCCACACCCTGCCCTCCTGAACCTCCCGTTTCCTCCCTAGTGTGGTATAACGTGCCATGCCTGTTCCGCGTTTGTTTTACCTCTCCTTCCTGCCCTTGTGTTACTCATTTCAGGTGCCTCTAGTTTGCTCCCTGCTTAGCCTTGTATAAATGTGCTTCTCAGTCCTGCCTTTAATGTTGCTGCTGCTGTTTGCCTGTGTGTTCTTCCCTGCTTATGATTCCCCCGTGATCCAGTTGTGATCCAGTTGTCTTCATATCATGTATTCACATTCCTCAGCTGAGAGTGAACAAAGTTCTGTGGAAAGTATCTGACTACAGATAGACTTTCACCCAGTTCTCTGCGGGAGCTCTGATTACAGAGTGACTCCCCGACTACTTCTGAAGCCCTTCCTTAAGTATCCAGACCAGGTGATGGCATGTTTCTGAAGACTGACTAATTTCGGTCAATGGTTAATTTTAGGGGCATTGCTGACCTTGGTTCTCAAGTCCCCAGCCAATCAGATCACTTTAGGGGGTGGTTGTAATTCCCTTGTTCTACCATGAGAGAATCTCTCTCAGTTTGGTGGGTTGAGCCGAAGTTTCTGTATTTCTCTTAGGAAAAGCTATACTGCCTTAAATCTGAGAGTATAATACTCCTCGTCTCATGCCTATTCAAACGAGACCAAACATGCGTGTATTTGTCCCTAACATCTATGTGTGCTGAGTTATCCTGTTTATAGTGGAAAAGGTGTCTGTGTCTGGAGGCTGACAGCTGTTGTTGCTGTGGATTGATTGTGGAACTCTGGTCACTCCGGGGGTGAAAGGTCTTGCTTTTTCTGTGCTGCTCCAGTTATTCCTATCCAGTCTCTCAGGAGCCGGCAGGCCTTTGCCTTCCTTAAAAGGGGTGGTTTGACGAGTTGAGTCCAGTCTTGCCTGGGCCAGCGGAGCTCTGAAATAGACTGATGCAGGCTGATCAGAGTTGGGGCCTGCAGGACCTATAAGTTTTATGTCCTTACAGAATGTAAGTGGCATCATACTAAACTAGTGGTGTTCGAACTAGCATGGAAAGAGGCTATGGGTAGCTACAAAAAGGCTCTTAGTGCCGCCAAATCATCTAGTATCTATCAGAACTAATTGAAATAAACAAAAATAATCCTAGATTCCTATTTACTATGGTGTCCAAGCTGACTAATAACCAGACCACTGGTTATTTTCCAGTGACGACTTTATGAAACTTTTTGACCAAAAATATGCTCAATTAAACAGAACATTTTGAATATTGAATATTGGTTAACCAGTCAGAACTGATGTACTTAATTTTATCTTCAAATTCATCTACTTGTATGCTAGAACCTGTTCCATCAAAATTATTCAGCGATGCTCCCAGCATTGATTGAACCGCTACTAGCAATAGTTAAACTAAAACATATAATCATATTACCCCAATTTTATCTTCACTGCACTGGCTGCCAGTTAGATTTCGTGTTGACTACAAAACACTGCTCTTAACCTATAAAGCTGTAAATGGTCTTGCACCGCAGTATGTGAGTGACCTCATTTGCGTTCCGAATCATACACTTAGATGACGAGATGGAGGTATTCTATCCGTACCCAGAATAAAGAACATTACCTTTGGGGGAAGAGCATTTGCTCATAAAGCACCACAGCTATGGAATAAACTTCCTATTAGTGTTCGGAACTCAGACACAATCTCTGCTTTTAAGTCAAGGCTTAAGATGTACCTCTTTCGCCAGTCTTTTGGATAGTTAAATCTTCTTTTCTAAGGTGAATGGGAAATCTGGAGGTTCATAGTTATTTGAGATTGAAGGGGAAAGGGGGGATTGGTGCTGTCGTCCTGCCACTCTCGCCGATCACTTAAGCTGTGGATGGGAGGTGGCTTGACGCCAAAACCTCTGTAAACCCTCATGCCTGTGCTTCCTTCCAGGTCACTCTTTTAGGCAGGCTGTCATAGTTGCTTTAGTCCTGCCGGTTAGGTGTAGGGCAATAACTCTTCTCCATCTTCTCTTTTTCGAGCTGATACCGAGCCGACTACACCGTGTGAACCCGCACCTGGACTCCTGGATATAACTACATGAAACCAACTGGGACTTTATAACTATATGAACTCTAATGAATGTCAATGTAAATGCAGTTTCATGCTCCTTGGTCGCCCAGAGGAGGATGGGGTCCCCTTCTGAGTCTAGGTTCCACTCAAGGTTTCTTCCTGCTAGAGGGAGTTTCCTTGCCACTGTCGCCTCAGGCTTTTAAATATAAATATAAATATATAAAATATATAAAATATATTTTTGGCCACAACCGGGATTCGAACCCCGGTCTCCCGTGTGAAAGGCGGCGATCTTACCACTACACTATCCAGCAACTATATAATGTAAGGGAGATTTACGGGAAAATACTAATACGGGAGGACGGCGGGAAAGAGAAGTAAAATACGGTAGTTTCCCGGCCAAAACGGGAGGCTCCAGTATCCCTTACATTTTAAGACAGGAAATATAAAATAATATAAATTATATAAAATATAATATAAATATAAATATAAATATATAAAATATATTTTTGGCCACAACCGGGATTCGAACCCCGGTCTCCCGTGTGAAAGGCGGCGATCTTACCACTACACTATCCAGCAACTATATAATATAAGGGAGATTTACGGGAAAATACTAATACGGGAGGACGGCGGGAAAGAGAAGTAAAATACGGTAGTTTCCCGGCCAAAACGGGAGACTTGACAGCTATGGCTGTCTCTGGCCACGCCCCCTACAGTCGGTCCGGCCCCTGTTCGCGTGTTCGCGAAAACGACTTCATTTATTTTCTTATTGATTTATCGACAGACTTTTTAGACGTTATAATAACAACACTCTATTGATCCCCCTCTTACTGTCCATGATACACAATGACGAGACACATGTTCACTAATGACGAGAACTATTCTATTTTTCATGCCGGGGGTCCTTCAAATCTTACATTTACAAATCTTGTTCTTGTTCTCTGCTTTCTCCTTTCTCGTTCCCGTAGATATATATTATTATACGGAGATTTACGGAGTCTTCAAAGACGGTCCGGCTCCAGCTCAAGGATCACTGTTGCTGTGGTGTAGATCAGCTGATCTGTAGTAGTCTTCTACGTACATCTTCTAGTAGACCTTCTGAGGGTACTTCACGCATTCTTGGTCGGAGGGTCCAGGTTTCCAGCTTAGCTTATTTCTTATTTCTCAGGTCAGCTGCTCTTGTTTGGGATGTGCTTGACCGGCGTATACGACAGCGTGTACCAGTTCCCACTAATATCCAACAACTTCGCACAGCCATTGAAGAGGAGTGGACCAACATTCCACAGGCCACAATTGACAATCTGATAAACTCTATGCGAAGAAGATGTGTTGCATTGCATGAGGCAAATGGTGGTCACACCAGATACTGACCGGTTCTGAGTCCCCAGACCCCCAATAAAGCAAAAAACTGCACATTCCAGGGTGGCCTTTTATTGTGGGCAGTATAAGGTACACCTGTGCACTACCCATGATGTCAGATCAGCATCTTGATGTGGCACACCTGTGAGGTGGGATGGATTATCTCAGCAAAGCAGAAGTGCTCACTATCACACATTTAGACTGATTTGTGAGAAATGTTTGAGAGAAATGGTAATATTGTGTATCTGGAATGAATTGTAGGTCTTTAAGTCCATCTCATGAAAAATGGGAGCAGAAACAAGAGTGTTGCGTTTATATTTTTGTTCAGTATAGAATAAGCCCAGATTTATGTTTATTCAGTGGAGATAAGTACAACCTCTAAAGATAGGCCTACACCCGTTTTGCCTTCAGTACATCCTCCTCAACCCACACTGAAAGCAGAAGTGCTATGGGCTTTGCAAACGGTTTGCCGACATCACTCCTATACGTCCAATGATGACATTCACACCGTCTCCAGGGTGATGTTCCCTGACTCGCAGGGTCACTTGTGGTAAAGATAAAACCGCTTTTCTTGCGCGATTTGGACTCGCTCCATATATTAAAAGGGAGCTTCGTTGTCATGTTTGACGTAAGTATGAACAGGACCATCAAAAGAAAACAACTGGATGTGCATGTCAGGTATTGGGTGAATTATGAGAATGGCTCTCGAGTGCAGTCCTGGTTCTGGGATCACAGTACATGAGCCACTCCACCGCTGAAGACTTACTGGAGAAGTTTAAGGTAAGCCATTCAATAACATTTAAACTCATTAACGAACCCATGATTTTTAAATATCCATGGTTTATCTTTACATGTGTTTAAATGGGAGAACCATATTTATTGGTAAGCATATTTTAAAGATTTTATTGCTGCTTCATGGCTTTTGCTGCAAAAAAAATAGTTCATTGAGGAAATAGAATGTTTAAGTGTTGTGTAGCAACATGTACAGCTGTTGTACAGGCAAAAACTCTGGCTCAGTCCAAAGGAGGTGGATATAGGAATGGCTGTCATCAAGGTGGGACTTCTGTGAATTCACTGGTATCTTTACATACAAATGTATCAAACAATTGTGAAGTAAAAAATATGTGAATAACATGGAGTTTGAGCTGGTTTGATATGTACAGCTGAGGTAGTGTTAACCTTGGGCTGAGTGTGCAGAAAGATTCTGGAAATTTGACAAACCATCTTTTTGTCAGAGACAGTCAGGAGCCAAAGGCAGTGGAAGTGACCTTGGTGTCCTTCAGATTAAAAAAAATTGCCAGATTGTGCTCTCAAAAATGTGCAAAAAGGCCTTGGATAAATGCCCTCTGAAGTACTCGATTGTACATGAGATGACGTGCTTGGACCCAAACAAAATGCACACCAGCCAGATAACTGCCAGCAGAAAAGGAGAAATCTCATGCAGAAGTTTGCGCAGGAGAATCGGTTGGCAGGCAGGATATCTGCTGGTAAATCATAGGATAAGAATAGGATAGTTCAGAATATTATTTTTAAATTATGCTTTTCTTTTTTCACATCTAACTGAATCAGGGACGGATTACAAACCGGGTTAGCGGGGCCGCTGCCCAGGGGCCCTTGGGGTGCAGGGGGCCCGTGGGCCCCAAGCCCAAAACAATTTGCAACGCTTATCAGCAATGTATTTTCGTTTGTCTATTTTAGAGGGCCTACATTCTTTGATCCTCTGCCTACAAGGTCCCCTGACCCTATAGGGAGGGTGTTTGGCTGCCAAGGGCCCTTGACTTGTGGTGGTTGTGGTGGTGGTGCAGGTGGTGGTGGTGGGGGGGGGCCTCGCGAACGTTTTACCCAGGGGCCCACACAACCCATAATCCGTCCCTGAACTGAATAGTGTTAACACGTAGATTTTAGCAGTATTTAGAAGACCGACTCTTGGTGTTTGAAAAGAAGCATCAGCCCAGTTATATTTTCTTTGATGAGCCTAGAGATATCTCAAGATTAAATTAAAATGATTGCACATTTATGGTATCATAGGAAAATTGGGTTATAAATCACTTTCCTATTCTACATGTGATTCTGTGTATTGACATTGTTGATCTGCATCTAATCTACTGTAATTAATGTAATTACAGGTGATGCAATATCCCAGCAGTCTGATAATCACCTGCACAATGAGGCAAAAGGCTTGGATTTTATATCCTTCATTCCTTCAGCACCATCCAAAGTTGATGTCTTTTTACATCAAAAAGTTAGTGGGCCTTATCCTGACCTCTGGATGTTCTGCAAGAACTTGCTGCTGCTGTCCTATGGGCAAGCCGAAGTGGAACGAATAGAGGTGGAGACCTGCAACTTATCAGAGGAAACAGTTGTTGCACAGAGGCTTATATGCGACCATGTCAGAGTGTGTGGGGGAGCAACCAAAGCGCCTCTGACCAAAGGTGAAAGATGAGCGAAAAGCAAAAAAGAAAACTTGAGGAACTCAAGAGGAAGAGAGTCTCACTGGAAAGTGTATGTGAGAGTTTACAAAAGGATGCTGAGCACATGGCAGAGGAAGCAGAGAGTGCTGCTGGAACCAAAAGGGCAACATTACTTACCAAGTCCAATACTCTGAGCCGACGAGCGAAGGAGGAGAAAGAGCAGTTGGTGGTCTTAAATGCAGATACTGAAGAATAGGCTACTGAACTGTGACTCCTAACACATCAAGAGTGAATCGGTGGAAACAAAAATATTTAGGTTCTTTGCATTTTTGGAGTATTTTACTTTCTGTGCCTGTTTGTACATTGTTCACAGCCATAATACTTTATAATTACAAGGTAGTTTTATGTTAGAGCTCTTGCTCCAATAAATATGTGCCTTGTAATTAACTAAATTCTAGGCTATTCAGTTTTTTTTGCCCTCGTGATGGTCGTGGGTTGTGAAAAAAGCCTTCTTCTTAGGGGTACCGCTGGGGCCAGCCGGGCGTATGTCGTGGCTTCAGTGAGTACTTATGTTTGTCATGCTGCCTGTGTACTTTATAGCGGCACAACATATTTCTGCAAATTGCATGCGTCAAATTGTCTGTCTCTCTTAAAAAATATGAAGTGTCACCAAAATTTTAAACGGGGAATCAATCTCAATGAAAAATATTCGTCAAGTAACGTTTCTAAAATAATATAGACATACTAATAATTATATATTAATAAATCGGATGAACGATGCATCCCAAATTGTATCCGCTGCGCACTTCTTAATCAGGGCAATCGCATCGTGGAGGTTTCTGCAGACGCCCAAAAAGACTTACTTAAGAAAACTGTTGCATGATAATTTGTACCATTTTCAAGGGTGGGGGGCGTGCAGTAGATGCCCCCTTTATTTTTGTGCTTCTGCCGTTCAAACCGAGCAGCACTGAGTTTGTCATGGCACCTGACGCCAAATCTACTGCTTAGCTGCTACAGACAGAACTATCTTCAAATCACCACTAGGGGGTGTCAATGCTGCAGCTTCGTTCTATGGTTGATCTTTTTCAAAGACAGTTTTTTTTCTCTCTCTCCACATAATCAACTTAACTGATTAGCGTGCTTTCATAGTAATGGTTTTTAATCCGTGTTAATCTTCTGAACAATGACTAGTAAAGGTTCTATGAGGTTGTCCTACTTACTATGGATTTTAAGTTTTTTATCAAGGTGTTAAAACGTACCACAGTTGCCAGTCCTGTGTTTTATGTCTAGCAATTTGTACAGTTTCTTCAGTATAAACACATGCCATGATCTGTGAGAATCTCCTCCAGAACTCTGCATTTCCTCAAGATCTTTTTGTAATATTGCATCATGGCACTGCTCAGAACAACACAGATGGTGCATAACAACACAAGGGAGTACAAGACAACATGGTGCAGAAACAGTGCGATACAAAGCAGGACAAAACTGGATGATACGTGGTCAGTGGTGGATAAAGTGCAGTAACAGCTGTACAGTGCAGCTGCCGTGGAAATGACTGTTACAGGGGATGCAAAAGCTGCAGGTTTGAATTGTTTGGCGAATGAAGCTGTTCATGAATCTGCTAGTCAGTGTTTGTGGATGGTGGTCAGAGTCCTGGATTATAGACTGAACCTTGTTACTGTGGCAGTTAAAGTACAGCTGGTCAATGGAGGGCAGTTCAGTGCGAATGATGTTCTTAACAGACTTCGCAATGTACTGCCTTCCTGTCATGTGGCTCCACCATACCATAGTACTACTGTAAGAACTAGGGATGTAACGATACATTCAACTCACCATTTGATACGATTCACGATTCTGAGTTCACGATACAATTTTCTCATTTTTTGCAGAATGAGCTGCAGACAAATATATTCAAAAATATTCTTATATTTATCTTTCTGAACTGTTGACACTGTTGTGAACAGTGCAACTGAATTTGAATAAAATACTGTTGAAAAAAATCCCAAATCAAAATAAGTAAATAAAAAAAAATAAATCAAATAAATAAGCTAAGGTTTGCATGTGCAGCTTTT
Source organism: Brienomyrus brachyistius (assembly GCF_023856365.1). Classification (NCBI taxonomy): domain Eukaryota; kingdom Metazoa; phylum Chordata; class Actinopteri; order Osteoglossiformes; family Mormyridae; genus Brienomyrus; species Brienomyrus brachyistius. Next base: position 36,904 of record NW_026043534.1, read on the forward strand.
TAGCGTGCTTTGCCCTTTTAATAATCTTCACTCAGCTCACGGTGGTGCCAGTGGACCTGTTTGTGTATGTTATCAGTCTATTACAATGTTTGCATGCAGTTTATGTCTTGTCTGTGCTTTTCTCGCTGTTTCCTCCTCGTTTGTGATTACCGGAAAGCTAATATGCTGCCACACCGCCAATTGAAGATCGGGCGGTGCGTCCATCCATCCATTTTCTGAAACCACTTAATCCCAACTGAGATCGCGGGGGAGACCGGAGCCTATCCCGGGAACAAGGGGCGCAGACAGGAACCAAGCCCAGGCAGTCACCTACACACCGCAGGTCGCACACACTCACACAACTACAGGGCCAATTTAGACTCACCAGTCAACCTATCCTGC
>NW_026043535.1:0-37254 GCF_023856365.1 Brienomyrus brachyistius
TTCCAGAGTTTGGGAATACTTCAGTCATGACACCTTTTCTGCGCCTCTACTGTAGCTGGCGTTAATGACGCTGTTTCAGCCATTTTATATTTTCTGTTTACTTATTCTGTCATGTAAGACTGAGACAAATTATCGTTTACGACTATTCTTACACACTGTAGCCTGACTTGCTGACTTAAGTAAGCTTAACTATAAGCTACCTTTGCTAGTGTTTGTGAATAACATGTTTCTCTAGTTATGAAATTATTCCATGTTTTAGCATCTGTTTCAACATTAAAGTCAAATTGGTATATTGAAATATGTAAAAACTATTGAACTATTAGCTTAAGTCTAACATAGAAAATCCTACTGAATCTCTTAAGATTTTCCTTTTTTGTTAATGCACTAATGTTTAAGAAGTGTCTTAAATTGAATTTCAGATTTGTGTGTGGGTGGGAGTGGGTGAATTGTATTAAATTCATACATTCATTCTTTTGGCTCAGACATTACTGACCTAAAACAAATTGAGGCATTGGGTAAGTGCTTAAATTAGCTACTAAATGGCAAAAAATATTCTAAATATCACATTTTCCATTCTTCGGTATAATTTTAATGAATCACCTATGCTGCCAAACATTAACGCATAGATTGTCACAACACTCTATGTTTTAGTTCTTCTTTATGTGTATAGGACGGTGTGATGGTTCTGGTGGTGGGTGTGGCCGACGCTGCTCGCGATGTTTGGCTATGCTGCAGTCCCAGGGACCAAGTTGGAACACATTTCCACCTTCAAGCTTAGGTGGAAAAACGGCACCGAGACCCAGCAGCAGGACAACTTCTTGTCCAGACAACCAGCCCTGCTTCATCATTGAAGTAAGCCCTGTGAACAGGAGCGAGATGTACTTCTGCAGTGGATGTTATAGCGGAAAGAACATCCCCATCCTCACGTCTGCCGGAGTGCCCCCTCAAGTGGGTGTGTGACTTAACTCGATGGATGAATTGGACAGAATGTACTGTTACTAGAGGTCGACCGATATGGGTTTTTCAAGTCAAGGGTCAGGCGATGGCCGATATATGCTGCTGATTTTTTTTGGCCGATAATTGGACGTTTTCCCCTCTATTTGCATGGTAAAATATCACACTAATAATAACAAACGATACACAAAATTTCTCAATTTAGCATTTATTGAATACTCAACTTGGAAACAATAACACATTTATAAACAATAAAAATAGCAGCATCAGAATCTCTGTTAGTGCACAATATAGCAGCAAACTCCTCATGTTTGACGGAAGGAAATTTGTAAACAATACAAAAAGGAATAAGCATGTTATCTTTAGTTGTAATCCCACTTCCAGTCCCTGAGTCTTACTCACCACACTCATACTTCACAGCAAACAGACAGCAGTTAATTAACCAGAAGAGAAAAATGCAAAAACACAACAGAACTTGTAAATAATAACAAACTAATAGACAATAAAAATAGCAGCATCAGAATCTCTATTAGTGCCAAATATAGCAGCAAACTCCTCATGTCTGACGGAAGGAAAATTTGTAAATACACAAAGGAATGAGCACATCTTCAGTTTTAATCCCATTTCCAGTCCCTGAGTCTTCCTCATCCCACAAGCAGGCAAGGCATGTCACCCCGGTTGTGTGACACTTATTTTATATAATAAAATAAGTGCCCCCTGCGGCCCCAGAGCCCGAGCAGCCGTCTCCGCTGCCTGCAGCTACCGCGCCCACGTCCGAGGCGCTTTCCCTGCCTGCAGCTCCCGGGCAGGCGCCCCCTCTGCAGCCTGCAGCTCCAGTCCCTGGCCCCACTCCAGTCCCTTCTCCCCCTGTGACTCTGGTACCCTCACCCCGACGAGCCCGACCCCGGCCGCAGGTCCTTATGTCTGTGTCCCATAAGGGGAGAGGACACAGACGCACGGCTGGGGTCCCACCCGCCCAGCCCCCTGGCTCGCCCTCCCTCGCCGGCGCTAGGGCTTGGTCGGCACCTGCGGGTCCTGGCCCTCCGGGTCGGCTGTCGTCTGCGGGTCCCCCTCCGCGGCCTCGTCGCCCTGCCTCGGTCCCTCCTCCGGCGTCTTATCGGTTGCCTGCGGGCCCCCCGACGGCGGCTCCTCATTCGCCTGCTGGTCCTCCCGCTCTGGCGTGTCGGAGGACGTCGCCGTCTGCTGCGGCTCCCCCTCTCTCCTTGCCCTCGCCAGGGTCCCTTCCAGCTCCTTCGTCCCCTTCCCTGGTCTCCCCTCCGACTCCCTCCTTCGTCCCTGCGTCTGTCCCTCACCCCGTCTCCTCGGCCCCTCCGGCTCCGGCCTCCCGGCCGCCTGCAGCCCTTCCGGCTGCCTCCCGTCGCCCGCTGGGTCTCCCTCGGGCTCCTCTTGGTTCCCCCTCCTTCTCTCCCTGGCCTCCCGTCTTTGTCCCTCCTGCCTCTGCTCCCCCTCGCTTTGTTCCTCCTGTCTCTGTCCCTCCTCTCTTTGTCCCTCGTCCCTCTGGCTTCTGCTCCTCTTTCCCCGATGTTCCCTTCGTTCACTCCCGGTCCTTTTGTCCTGCCTGTTCCCTCCGTGTCCCCCTTTCTGATCTGTTTCTCTGCCTTTCCTGTCTTATGTCAAGTCTTGTCCTGGCTCCTTCCCCTGTGCCAGTTCTGTCTGTCCGTTCTGTTCCCTGTCCCTCATTAATGAGGTTTTATATAGATATACATATATGCCCGGCTTGTCCGCTCCTCGTGTGTGCCACGCCCCCTGATTACCCACGTGTGCTTCCCTGATCGTCTCCTGCTTTGCCCGATTACTTTGATTAGTCATGACCTATTTTAAGTCCTGGTCTTACCTGTTTGCCCTGTCCGTCATTGTAGTTTGTCAATGCCTGCGTTCCGTCCTGCTCTACCCGCTCCGTTTCCCCGATTAAAGACCCGTTTTCACAAACACAAAAAAAACTATATGTATACATATACATACACTGAACAAAAATATAAACGCAACACTTTTGTTTTTGCTCCCATTTTTCATGAGATGGACTTAAAGATCTACAATTCATTCCAGATACACAATATTACCATTTCTCTCAAACATTTCTCACAAATCAGTCTAAATGTGTGATAGTGAGCACTTCTGCTTTGCTGAGATAATCCATCCCACCTCACAGGTGTGCCACATCAAGATGCTGATCTGACATCATGGGTAGTGCACAGGTGTACCTTATACTGCCCACAATAAAAGGCCACCCTGGAATGTGCAGTTTTGTCTCACAGCAAAATGCCACAGATGCCACAAGCATTGAGGGAGCGTGCAATTGGCATGCTGACAGCAGGAATGTCAACCAGATCTGTTGCTCGTGCATTGAATGTTCATTTCTCAACCATAAGCCGTCTCCAAAGGCGTTTCAGAGAATATGGCAGTACATCCAACCGGCCTCACAACCGCAGACCACGTGTAACCACACCAGCCCAGGACCTCCACATCCAGCAGGTTCACCTCCAAGATCGTCTGAGACCAGCCACTCAGACAGATGATGCACGGCCCCATGTTGCAAGGATCTGTACACAGTTCTTGGAAGCTGAAAATGTCCCAGTTCTTGCATGGCCAGCATACTCACCGGACATGTCACCCGTTGAGCATGTTTGGGATGTGCTTGACCGGCGTATACGACAGCGTGTACCAGTTCCCACTAATATCCAACAACTTCGCACAGCCATTGAAGAGGAGTGGACCAACATTCCACAGGCCACAATTGACAATCTGATAAACTCTATGCGAAGAAGATGTGTTGCATTGTATGAGGCAAATGGTGGTCACACCAGATACTGACCGGTTCTGAGTCCCCAGACCCCCAATAAAGCAAAAAACTGCACATTCCAGGGTGGCCATTTATTGTGGGCAGTATAAGGTACACCTGTGCACTACCCATGATGTCAGATCAGCATCTTGATGTGGCACACCTGTGAGGTGGGATGGATTATCTCAGCAAAGCAGAAGTGCTCACTATCACACATTTAGACTGATTTGTGAGAAATGTTTGAGAGAAATGGTAATATTGTGTATCTGGAATGAATTGTAGGTCTTTAAGTCCATCTCATGAAAAATGGGAGCAGAAACAAGAGTGTTGCGTTTATATTTTTGTTCAGTATATATATTTATGGGTGTATCGAGACTAGATGGTCAGTATGGATAACTAAGGTGCACTAAAACTGGGTGAGCAGGCAAGGCATGTCACCCAGGTTGTGTGACAATTATTTTATATAAATGTATATATGTATATATATATTCCATCCACCATCCCTCCTTTACAGAGAACTGCGTTATTTTTATTGTCCATTACGAAAAAAATAAAAAAACTATATATATATATATATATATATATATACATATATATTTATGGGTGTATCGAGACTAGATGGTCATTATGGATAACTAAGGTGCACTAAAACTGGGTGAGCAGGCAAGGCATGTCACCCAGGTTGTGTGACAATTATTTTATATAAATGTATATATATATATATATATTCCATCCACCATCCCTCCTTTACGGAGAACTGCGTTATTTTTCTTTTCTATTGCTAATAAAAAAACTATATATATGTACATGTATATATATATATATATATATATATATATATATATATATATATATACTGAACAAAAATATAAACGCAACACTCTTGTTTCTGCTCCCATTTTTCATGAGATGGACTTAAAGACCTACAATTCATTCCAGATACACAATATTACCATTTCTCTCAAACATTTCTCACAAATCAGTCTAAATGTGTGATAGTGAGCACTTCTGCTTTGCTGAGATAATCCATCCCACCTCACAGGTGTGCCACATCAAGATGCTGATCTGACATCATGGGTAGTGCACAGGTGTACCTTATACTGCCCACAATAAAAGGCCACCCTGGAATGTGCAGTTTTTTGCTTTATTGGGGGTCTGGGGACTCAGAACCGGTCAGTATCTGGTGTGACCACCATTTGCCTCATGCAATGCAACACATCTTCTTCGCATAGAGTTTATCAGATTGTCAATTGTGGCCTGTGGAATGTTGGTCCACTCCTCTTCAATGGCTGTGCGAAGTTGTTGGATATTAGTGGGAACTGGTACACGCTGTCGTATACGCCGGTCAAGCACATCCCAAACATGCTCAACGGGTGACATGTCCGGTGAGTATGCTGGCCATGCAAGAACTGGGACATTTTCAGCTTCCAAGAACTGTGTACAGATCCTTGCAACATGGGGCCGTGCATTATCTGTCTGAGTGGCTGGTCTCAGACGATCTTGGAGGTGAACCTGCTGGATGTGGAGGTCCTGGGCTGGTGTGGTTACACGTGGTCTGCGGTTGTGAGGCCGGTTGGATGTACTGCCATATTCTCTGAAACGCCTTTGGAGACGGCTTATGGTTGAGAAATGAACATTCAATGCACGAGCAACAGATCTGGTTGACATTCCTGCTGTCAGCATGCCAATTGCACGCTCCCTCAATGCTTGTGGCATCTGTGGCATTTTGCTGTGAGACAAAACTGCACATTCCAGGGTGGCCTTTTATTGTGGGCAGTATAAGGTACACCTGTGCACTACCCATGATGTCAGATCAGCATCTTGATGTGGCACACCTGTGAGGTGGGATGGATTATCTCAGCAAAGCAGAAGTGCTCACTATCACACATTTAGACTGATTTGTGAGAAATGTTTGAGAGAAATGGTAATATTGTGTATCTGGAATGAATTGTAGATCTTTAAGTCCATCTCATGAAAAATGGGAGCAAAAACAAAAGTGTTGCGTTTATATTTTTGTTCAGTGTATATGGGTGTATCGAGACTAGATGGTCAGTATGGATAACTAAGGTGCACTAAAATTGGGTGAGCAGGCAAGGCATGTCACCCAGGTTGTGTGACAATTATTTTATATATATGCATATACATATTCCATCCACCATCCCTCCTTTATGGAGAACTGCGTTATTTTTATTGTCTATTGCAAAAAAAAAACAGAAAAACTATATATATATATATATATATATATATATATATATATATATACATATATATTCATGGGTGTATCGAGACTAGATGGTCATTCTGGATAACTAAAGTGCACTAAAATTGGGTGAGCAGGCAAGGCATGTCACCCAGGTTGTGTGACAATTATTTTATATAAATGTATATATATATATATATATATATATATATATATATATATATATTCCATCCACCATCCCTCCTTTACGGAGAACTGCGTTATTTTTCTTTTTTATTGCTAATAAAAAAACTATATATATATATACATATATATTTATGGGTGTATCGAGACTAGATGGTCATTATGAATAACTAAGGTGCACTAAAATTGGGTGAGCAGGCAAGGCATGTCACCCCGGTTGTGTGACAATTATTTTATATATATATTCCATCCACCATCCCTCCTTTACGGAGGACTGCTTTATTTTTAATATCCATTGCGAAAAAAAAACACAAGAAAAAGAAAAAATATCTATATATATACATATATATATATATATATATATATGGGTGTGTCGAGACTAGATGGTCAGTATGGATAACTAAAGTGCACTAAAATTGGGTGAGCAGGCAAGGCATGTCACCCAGGTTGTGTGACAATTATTTTATATAAATGTATATATATATATATATATATATATATATATATATATATATATATATATATTCCATCCACCATCCCTCCTTTACGGAGAACTGTGTTATTTTTCTTTTCTATTGCTAATAAAAAAACTATATATATGTACATATATATATATATATATATATGGGTGTATCGAGACTAGTTGGTCATTATGGATAACTAAGTTGCACTAAAATTGGGTGAGCAGGCAAGGCATGTCACCCAGGTTGTGTGACAATTATTTTATATATATGTATATATATATTCCATCCACCATCCCTCCTTTATGGAGAACTGCGCTATTTTTATTGTCTATTGCAAAAAAAAAAAAAAAAAAAACAATACATATATATACATATATATTTATGGGTGTATCGAGACTAGATGGTCATTATGAATAACTAAGGTGCACTAAAATTGGGTGAGCAGGCAAGGCATGTCACCCCGGTTGTGTGACAATTATTTTATATATATATTCCATCCACCATCCCTCCTTTACGGAGAACTGCGTTATTTTTATTGTCCATTGCGAAAAAAAAAAAACTATATATATATACATATATATTTATGGGTGTATCGAGACTAGTTGGTCATTATGGATAACTAAGTTGCACTAAAATTGGGTGAGCAGGCAAGGCATGTCACCCAGGTTGTGTGACAATTATTTTATATATATGTATGTATATATTCCATCCACCATCCCTCCTTTACGGAGAACTGCGTTATTTTTCTTTTCTATTGCTAATAAAAAAACTATATATATGTACATATATATATATATATATGGGTGTATCGAGACTAGTTGGTCATTATGGATAACTAAGTTGCACTAAAATTGGGTGAGCAGGCAAGGCATGTCACCCAGGTTGTGTGACAATTATTTTATATATATATGTATATATATATTCCCTCCACCACCCCTCCTTTACGGAGGACTGCTTTATTTTTAATATCCATTGCGAAAAAAAAACACAAGAAAAAGAAAAAATATCTATATATATATACATATATATATATATATATATATATATATATATATATATATGGGTGTGTCGAGACTAGATGGTCAGTATGGATAACTAAGGTGCACTAAAATTGGGTGAGCAGGCAAGGCATGTCACCCAGGTTGTGTGACAATTATTTTATATAAATGTATATATATATATATATATATTCCATCCACCATCCCTCCTTTACGGAGAACTGCGTTATTTTTCTTTTCTATTGCTAATAAAAAAACTATATATATATGTACATATATATATATATATGGGTGTATCGAGACTAGTTGGTCATTATGGATAACTAAGTTGCACTAAAATTGGGTGAGCAGGCAAGGCATGTCACCCAAGTTGTGTGACAATTATTTTATATATATGTATATATATATTCCATCCACCATCCCTCCTTTATGGAGAACTGCGTTATTTTTATTGTCTATTGCAAAAAAAAAAACAAAAAAAACTATATATATATACATATATATTTATGGGTGTATCGAGACTAGATGGTCATTATGAATAACTAAGGTGCACTAAAACTGGGTGAGCAGGCAAGGCATGTCACCCAGGTTGTGTGACAATTATTTTATATATATGTATATATATATTCCATCCACCATCCCTCCTTTATGGAGAACTGCGTTATTTTTATTGTCTATTGCAAAAAAAAAAACAAAAAAAACTATATATATATATACATATATATATATGGGTGTATCGAGACTAGAAGGTCATTATGCATAACTAAAGTGCACTAAAATTGGGTGAGCAGGAAAGGCATGTCACCCCAGTTGTGTGACAATTATTTTATATATATGTATATATATATATATATTCCCTCCACCACCCCTCCTCTACGGAGGACTGCTTTATTTTTATTTCCATTGCAAAAATAAAAAATTTTAAAACACAAAAAAAAAAAAAAACGAAAATAATAATAATAAAAATAATTTTGAATGTGTATTCAAATAAGTTTGAATGTGTGTGAACTATATATAAATATATATATACACATGCATATACAGAAATATATACACACACACACATATATATATATACACACACACACACAGACACACACTCACATAAACACATACACACACTGTGTACAGTCTTATGCAAAGGTTTGGCACCCCTTGACAAATAACATCTTTTCAATTACAAAAGCAACAATATCAGTTAATACAGTCTCTTTAGGAACTGGGGGAAAAATACACAATATTTTCAGCAAACATTGATGAATAGTTACTTTTTATGCCATAAATTGAACAAAATTACAAAATAAAAACATTATTATGGCACTCTGCAAAAGTTTGGGCACCCTACGTAATCAGTACTTAGTAACACCTCCTCTGCCAGATATCACAGCTTACAAGCGCTTCTTATAGCCAGCTGAAAGGCTTTCAGTTCTTGTACTTGGGATTTTCTCACATTCTTCCTTGCAAAAGGCTTCTAGTTCTGTAATATTCTAATATATCAAGGGCTGTATTGTCAAATAGGAGATCGGCAGCATTCTCCCACCTGAGAAAACTGTACTACAATGCCCTTGATAGTGTGTAGAAACACACTCGTCAGCTCTAGTCCTCCTGTAACAACGCAAAAGGACTGGCAACCCTCAGGTATTTATGCGTGCGATTGTATGATAAATTCACCCTGACAGTCTCACACTTCTCTTGGTACCAACAGGTCTCATGGAATATATAAAAGGCAACTGCAACAATTATACTCGGCACTAAACATCGAGGCACGGAAATGCAGCAGAGCTTGTGTATTTCTCAGGATGCATTCTAGTAAAATGCCCGGAAAATGAGCTAAAGACATATTTCAAGGGGCACTATATAAAACCGATGGAAATTTTACTGATTAAATAAAAGGAAAAGCATCGTTTGAAAAATCACAAATGTTTCTAAGATTCAATGCATCGCTTTTTGACCACATCATAGCGATGAACACATCATTGTTCCTGACAATGTCCTAATACAGAAATAAAACTTTATGTTGGTAAACTCAAAAAGCCTTCAGCTGTCACACTGGCTAACGATCTCAAACGATTATAAAGCAGCATTTTGAAAAGCGCTGTTTTAAAATAACAGATACAACACTTACCTTGTCTTCTGGCCAAATGCTTTTCACGGCTTGGCACTCCAACGGTGCTGAAACGAAATTTGTATTTCCTCCTACCTCGTTGGCCCTTCAGTTCTTCTTTTCTCCCTTTGGATGTTTTTTTCCTTCTTCTTTGGATATTGTTTTTTATTTTTGTTTGTTTTTTTTTACTTTGCATGTTTTTCCTTCTTCGGATATTATTTTTTTGGCTTATTTTTTTAGACGATGTTTTTTTCGTCTTCTTTAAAAATTGATTTTTTTCGTCTTCTTTAAATATTGTTTTTTTTTTCATCCTTTTGATGTTGTTTTACGGAACAAGAGCCGTACAGTGCTACTCTATCAGGAGGTAGCGCCAACTGAACGCCTTGAAGCAGTACCCAGCTCTTTTATAGGGAGCGTCAACCCGAAGTCAAGTTCTAGAACGTTGCACTCACTTTTCATTGGTTTCCCAGCTATGCTGTCAGAATAATGTTTGCTGATTGGTCGAAAATTTTAAAACGTACCCGAGTACTGTAAAAAAAACTCAAGATCTTGCTACCCTACGGAGCACCCATAAGGTGATTTTTTTTATACGTTATATGCAGCTATTTGTAGCAGGCCGTAATTAGACTAATCCACCCTTTGTCAATAAAGCCAACAAGAGAACAGGTTGCCCAAAGTTTGCTCAGGTACACGCCACAGCACAACCTTAAAAACACATCCAGCACAAATCACACTAGTGAATGACACAGCAAATCACAGCAATAAAAAAGACCCCTATGGGCAATCCAGCACCCAGACTACAGGTGCCAAAAGGCCCAGCCTGCCTAATAATGAACCCAAAATATACATACAACAAAGAAAAAGACACAAACAAAAAAGAAAATAAAACTAGCCAGCTGCTCCCACTAAACCCCGCTCCCGAGGCCACTAAGCCGGCTGGCTTGATAATACACGATACAACCTCAGATAAAACATATTAAAGCAACACCAGGGAGGTTTACAACCTGATCCTTAAAATTATCGACCCGTAATTCCACCTTGAAAACCCCTAAAGAACAGTAGTTTACCCCATGACTCACTGCCCCATTCAAACAAAAAAAAAACAGGTTTTTGGGGTAACCTTTAGGTCAGCTCTTCAAAACCAGGTATGAGGACTCTTCAGCTAATCAGTCCTCTAATTAGAAATCTAATTAGGGAGTTGCAGCGAAAACCTGCATACACACCGGCCCTTTGCGGATAAGATTGTTCACCCCTGAAACAAGCAAACAGAAAGGCTGCTACACTGCAAATTCAATATGCCCGCCGATGCTCCACCAAATCTATCAGGACCCTGCCTGTCTTTCCCGTGCCTGCTCCTTTGCCAATATGCCCTACCATCGGAACATGCACAGCCATCTCGCCCCGGCTATGCCTCCAGTCCGAACTGCAGTTCCTATACCTGCCTATAATTGCCTGGCTACAATCCATCCCCCAAAATGAAATTGATGACCCAACGATCACAGCTAAGAATTCTATCCCCAAACCACTGGTCTTCCTCCCCAACCGAACGATCATTCACTGACCGTGGTAACTTATAAGGGTTGGTATGATGACCAGTGGTGGACCTCACCGAACGTTTAACTGGTCTCTACACCTCGGGGGGGACATAACCTCCTCCATTATACGAGGCCTACTTGTGGATGCTCTATTGCGACCCCTCCCACCAGCCCTGTCCCCGTAAAATCACAGAGTCCTCATCCGATTCCATTTCTGTTGCCCCTGTGGGCAACCCAGACTCAGGAGACATTACCAGAACATCTTCCCCTGACATAACAACCCCCTGTGGTACTGGACGCAACTCTGTTCGGTGAACTTGACGGACAACCCCGTCCCCCTCCATTGGAGTTGCAGAGTAAACTGCACCCTGATCTTGGGGACACCGAACTACCATATACAAACAGGCATCCCAATGATCCTGTATTTTACCTCGAACATGGTTCCGCAAACACACCAGCTGACCTTCATCAAACCCCTAATCATTAACCAACTCATTGTGTTTCCGATTTCGTGGTGTGGCTTGTTCCTCCAACTAAGCCTTCACATACTCTTGAAGCACCTGCAAACTTTCCTGATGGTTTTGTACCCATTCCTCCAAAGGTCCACCATACTGACTGATCCCGGCAGGAGCCTGAAGATAGTGTATCGGTAATCGAGGCTCACAGCCAGACCTTAAATAAAAAGGCATCATCCAGTCATTTGGTGGGGTGTAGTATTGTAAGCTTCTCTGCTGGAGGAAGTGTGTGAAGCAAATTGTGCAAAAAAAATATTAAAGCAACACCAGGGAGGTTTACATCTAGATCCTTAAAATGATCGACCTGCAATTCCACCTTGAAAATCCAATTACCATATAAAGGATACAAGATGTAAAGATGACAAATGACATGGCACACATTTGTTGTTTAGACTGTTGTGTCAGGTTAATTGAAAGCTGAAGGATCTTAGTGTTTACTAGTCTAAGTAACAGAATGTCTAAACACTGTGCTTGCCTTTATGGGTTTTTAAGCAGAACATATAGGTATAGAAACATATTAACATTACGTTTCACGATTCACTGACTGGAGAATAGGAGAATATACACATCAATATTACTACTTAAGTTAACTAACCCTAATCCCAACCCCTATTGGCACGGAGCCCGCCAGGGTTCAGGTGAGATATAAATCTGTAATCTGTATCAATGGTTTTGCTATCCATACCCACCCTATTAATGTTAGCTTCCCAGGGTTTCTTGTTAGACAAGCTCTGTGTCTCTCTATACCCCCATTTACTGCACGACTGATTGTCCATTTATAAAGAATCAAATAGGGTGAAGATGGTTTTAGTTTACAATTACTCTGGAAGGTGACCAGATTAAAAAAAACTAAATACCATGCCTACGTGTATGTAATCTCCATCACAGTCCCCATTTTCCCCATAATCCTCGTTTTGATAGTGCCAATTTGTGTAATGTGAGTTTTTTTTTTTTTTTAAAAACTGTTATAGAAGAACATACTGGATGCCACATGTGTACAATTACCCCTTTCTAATTAGTGGGGTCCGTTGTGTCAGCTACAGCCTTTACTAACATACACATAAGTATACAGTCTTACAGCACTTTTGTTTTCCTTTTGTATTTAATGGTTTTCCATTTAGGGGGCAGCATGGTGGTGCAGTGGTTAGCACTGTTGCCTCACACCTCTAGGGCCCGGGTTCGAGTCTCCACCTGGGTCACATGTGTGTGGAGTTTGCATGTTCTACCCATGTCATCGTGGGGTTTCCTCCGGGTACTCTGGTTTCCCCCACAGTCCAAAAACATGCTGAGGCTAATTGGAGTTGCTAAATTGCCCATAGGAGTGTATGCGTGAGTGAATAGTGTGTGAGTGTGCCCTGCGATGGGCTGGCCCGCCATCCTGAGTTGTTCCCTGTCTCGTGCCCATTGCTTCCGGGATAGGCTCCAGACCCCCCGCGATCCAGTAGGATAAGCGGTTTGGAAAATGGATGGATGGATGGATGGACAGTTTTCCATTTGAGGAATTAGCAAAAAACTGCAGTGCATGATGGGTAGGATCTAAAGGCTGCCTAACGCCCTTAATTTGTTTGCAATTTCGCCAGGTAGGCTACCTTCTTTAAACTGCGTTTTGCTAGACTACACATTTCGAGATGTTTTATTGTAGTCTTGGTAAATATATATATATAGTTTAGCCTAACCCAGCCACTTAAGGGAGCAAGCCAGCTCAGGTAGGTGCCAGTCCCAAGCCCGGATTAATGGAGAGGGTTGGCGTCAAGAAATAAAGAGAAATAAAGACAACTAATACTCCTAGTTTGCGAGATCTGACTGCAATGGCAGCACTGCTACAAGGGTGTGGATAAATCTATACAAATATCACCTGCATGCACATTACTTCTTTTACAATAACCAACTCCTGATCCATACTGTTAGTCGTGAAAAAAAAAACTATCGTGTACATAGAGGCCCTGTGTAAAAAGATAACTGCCAAGGAAAAGATCAAAAACATTTATTTCAAGGATACAAAGTTTTTATGGTCATGTACAGTGTACAGTGCAATTCTTATTTGATTAACTTGAATGTCTCCACAGACTAGACGATTAAACAAATAAAGCAGCGCAACATTACAATAACTAATAACAAATAAACAAAGCTCACGAGTACTATTACAGTATTTATATCATTTATTTAAACTTAATTTTACCAGGTAAATTAACTACAAAGCAGTTACCACTGCTTTACCTGCTTCTCGGGAGAAATAGCAGATATACGTCATGTATGTGACTAAATTCTTAAGCCAATAAGGGCAAAGTTGTGTCGTAATGGAGGCGGATCCAGTTTGTGCAGCCGGTTAAAGACACTACGGGCATGTAAATGGAGAACGAAATTATAGTTATACCGAATCTCCTACACACAATACCAAGGTTACCAACTTTGGTCAGCTGACCGGAGTGAGACGTTCAATTCCCGTAAGATTTCTTTGCGCCAGCCTGAGAGTCTGAAAACACGTCACACCAGATGCATGAGAGATGGAAACCTGGGATATTCAGTCGAATCAGATCAAATATGATGCTAAGTTAGTACTAAGTTAAAATATGTTCCGGACTTGTAACATGCACCCATGATTTGGAACAGTCAGCAGGCTGTCTCTGGCCACGCCCCCTACACTCGGTCCGGCCCCTGGCTTTTCCTGAATTCTGATTCCTTTAGATAAACATTGACTTCATTGATATTGTTATTGATTTATCGACAGACCATCATACTTTTTAGACGTTATAATAACAACACTCTATTGATCCCCAAAGAGAGAAATTCTCTCCTTGCCTGCCCCCTCTTACTGTCCATGATACACAAGCACATATGTAGAAAAACGTCAGCTTGGAAGCCAAGGCTGGACTTAACCTACTCTATTCTGGTATTCTGTTCTCCCAAGTAAGGCATCCCAAGTTCGAATCCAACTTCCGACAAAAGTTCTTCAATCGCTACAGCACAATTTGAGCCACTGATCGGCTTTAATTGCTTTGTTTTATTTTTGCGTTTCAGGCAAAACTACATAACACTTAAAGACACTTCGGGCATGCAAATGGAGAACGAAATTATAGTTATACCGAATCTCCTACACACAATACCAAGGTTACCAACTTTGGTCAGCTGGCCGGAGTGAGACGTTTCTCAGGCGCCAGCCTGAGAGTCTGAAAACACGTCACACCAGATGCATGAGAGATGGAAACCTGGGATATTCAGTCGAATCAGATCAAATATGATGCTAAGTTAGTACTAAGTTAAAATATGTTCCGCACTTGTAACATGCACCCATGATTTGGAACAGCAGCATACCTGTCAAGGTTTGGATTTGAAAATAAAGGAAATTTTCCGGCACCCGCCGTGAGCCATCCCACCACCGCAACCAGGCTCCAGTATCCCTTACATTTTAAGACAGGAAATATAAAATAATATAAATTATATAAAATATAATATAAA
Source organism: Brienomyrus brachyistius (assembly GCF_023856365.1). Taxonomy (NCBI): domain Eukaryota; kingdom Metazoa; phylum Chordata; class Actinopteri; order Osteoglossiformes; family Mormyridae; genus Brienomyrus; species Brienomyrus brachyistius. The sequence goes on from NW_026043535.1 coordinate 15,210, forward strand.
TATAAATATATTAAATATATAAAATATATAAAATATATTTTTGGCCACAGCCGGGATTCGAACCCCGGTCTCCCGTGTGAAAGGCGGCGATCTTACCACTACACTATCCAGCAACTATATAATATAAGGGAGATTTACGGGAAAATACTAATACGGGAGGACGGCGGGAAAGAGAAGTAAAATACGGTAGTTTCCCGGCCAAAACGGGAGACTTGACAGCCTGAGATGGCTGTCTCTGGCCACGCCCCCTACAGTCGGTCCGGCCCCTGGCTTTTCCAGCGTGTTCGCGAAAACGACTTCATTTATTTTCTTATTGATTTATCGACAGACCATCATACTTTTTAGACGTTATAATAACAACACTCTATTGATCCCCAAAGAGAGAAATTCTCTCCTTGCCTGCCCCCTCTTACTGTCCATGATACACAAGCACATATGTAGAAAAACGTCAGCTTGGAAGCCAAGGCTGGACTTAACCTACTCTATTCTGGTATTCTGTTCTCCCAAGTAAGGCGTGGGTTCGAATCCAACTTCCGACAAAAGTTCTTCAATCGCTACAGCACAATTTGAGCCACTTACGGCTTTAATTGCTTTGTTTTATTTTTGCGTTTCAGGCAAAACTACATAACACTTAAAGACACTACGGGCATGTAAATGGAGAACGAAATTATAGTTATACCGAATCTCCTACACACAATACCAAGGTTACCAACTATACTAACTATATATGGGGCTTGGTACCCAATCTCGGAATGTGGGGATGATGATATATATATTATATAAAATATAATATAAATATAAATATATAAAATATATAAAATATATAAAATATATAAAATATATTTTTGGCCACAACCGGATTCGAACCCCGGTCTCCCGTGTGAAAGGCGGCGATCTTACCACTACACTATCCAGCAACTATATAATATAAGGGAGATTTACGGGAAAATACTAATACGGGAGGACGGCGGGAAAGAGAAGTAAAATACGGTAGTTTCCCGGCCAAAACGGGAGACTTGACAGCCTGAGATGGCTGTCTCTGGCCACGCCCCCTACAGTCGGTCCGGCCCCTGGCTTTTCCAGCGTGTTCGCGAAAACGACTTCATTATTTATCTGATTGATTTATCGACAGACCATCATACTTTTTAGACGTTATAATAACAACACTCTATTGATCCCCCTCTTACTGTCCATGATACACAATGACGAGACACATGTTCACTAATGACGAGAACTATTCTATTTTTCATGCCGGGTCCTTCAAATCTTACATTTACAAATCTTGTTCTTGTTCTCTGCTTTCTCGTTCCCGTAGATATATATTATTATACGGAGATTTACGGAGTCTTCAAAGACGGTCCGGCTCCAGCTCAAGGATCACTGTTGCTGTGGTGTAGATCAGCTGATCTGTTTCCAGCTTAGCTTATTTCTTATTTCTCAGGTCAGCTGCTCTTGTATTCAGCCTACATGGGGCTTGGTACCCAATCTCGGAATGTGGGGATGATATAAATATAAATATAAATATATAAAATATATAAAATATATTTTTGGCCACAACCGGGATTCGAACCCCGGTCTCCCGTGTGAAAGGCGGCGATCTTGTTCCGCACTTGTAACATGCACCCATGATTTGGAACAGCAGCATACCTGTCAAGGTTTGGATTTGAAAATAAAGGAAATTTTCCGGCACCCGCCGTGAGCCATCCCACCACCGCAACCAGGCTCCAGTATCCCTTACATTTTAAGACAGGAAATATAAAATAATATAAATTATATAAAATATAATATAAATATAAATATATAAAATATATAAAATATATAAAATGTATTTTTGGCCACAACCGGGATTCGAACCCCGGTCTCCCGTGTGAAAGGCGGCGATCTTACCACTACACTATCCAGCAACTATATAATATAAGGGAGATTTACGGGAAAATACTAATACGGGAGGACGGCGGGAAAGAGAAGTAAAATACGGTAGTTTCCCGGCCAAAACGGGAGACTTGACAGCCTGAGATGGCTGTCTCTGGCCACGCCCCCTACAGTCGGTCCGGCCCCTGGCTTTTCCAGCGTGTTCGCGAAAACGACTTCATTTATTTTCTTATTGATTTATCGACAGACCATCATACTTTTTAGACGTTATAATAACAACACTCTATTGATCCCCAAAGAGAGAAATTCTCTCCTTGCCTGCCCCCTCTTACTGTCCATGATACACAAGCACATATGTAGAAAAACGTCAGCTTGGAAGCCAAGGCTGGACTTAACCTACTCTATTCTGGTATTCTGTTCTCCCAAGTAAGGCGTGGGTTCGAATCCAACTTCCGACAAAAGTTCTTCAATCGCTACAGCACAATTTGAGCCACTTACGGCTTTAATTGCTTTGTTTTATTTTTGCGTTTCAGGCAAAACTACATAACACTTAAAGACACTACGGGCATGTAAATGGAGAACGAAATTATAGTTATACCGAATCTCCTACACACAATACCAAGGTTACCAACTATACTAACTATATATGGGGCTTGGTACCCAATCTCGGAATGTGGGGATGATGATATATATATTATATAAAATATAATATAAATATAAATATATAAAATATATAAAATATATAAAATATATTTTTGGCCACAACCGGTCAACCGGATTCGAACCCCTGCGGGCGGCGAGAATAGTTTAGCTTAACTTCCCTTAACTTTTCCCATTCATTTTCAATGGTAGTGCTTAACAGTACGGATGTAATATTCTTTCGGCCACTGGTTGATGTTTTGTCGCTGTTTCGACGCCTCCAATGACGTTTTACCCTTATCACTACCGACAGTCGACACAACTGGATTTTGGAAAAGAGCAGCAGAGAGTGAGTAGTATTTCAGTAAATTTGGTGATTCACCTAAAAGAAAAACCGCCCGGTCGAACGGAAAGGACGACTTTCCAAGGTAAACTGAACAGCAATCTTATATTTTCTTAAATATTCCGATGTATTTCACATTCCAAAATCGAACTGGATGCTGTACGTTTTACGGAGCCCCTCGCGAAGCTCTCTGTGTAATGCTGAAGTAGTTATTCACTCGCTCCATAGGTAGCATTGCTTTTGAAATATTTAATAATTAATATTCAATTTTTAATGCACAATTTAAATAAAAACATGTTTGACTTTGGAAATTAAGGCGGGTACCGTTTATAAGAATTCCACTCATCGTGAGGAATCCAAAAGTATCTTTTATTAGTGGCCCGGTAAAGCAGTACATTTATTAAGCTAGACAGTGTCCATTTATGGAAAACGAGTAATTTGCAGTAAAACGAGCATACACTGGTCAAGTAGAATGAGTCTAGGCAGATGAGACAGAATAAACTGGATTACCGTTTATAAACTAACCTTATATATATAGTGTATTATACATATACTAATTCTGCACGTTCCTATATGCAAGGTACTGTGACGGTAACTTTCCTGTAAGTCATTGATATTTAACTACAACTTTTTTATGCATATTGTTTGCTGGCATTGCCGTTAACTTGGATATTAAAGAATTCCTCACATAATCGTTAAGTATTAAACCTACTAAAGTTGTTCAAACAAACCTTGTTTTAGGTTAAAGCAAGTCAGTTAGAAGCTATTACACTTACTTTGCTACCAAATGGCAAAGGTGTCAGATCACAGAATTCTTGTTTATAATTCCATGCCCTTCTGTGTTTCTTTACGCCTGTCAACTACCACCTGTCAAAAGTGAGGATGAGAATTTGGTTGGGTTTGGAGTCCGTGCTGGCAAGACCTGGAAGGATATTTGGGACAGTAGGGATGATGGGTATGAGGCTGTTATCCTCAAACAACAATGCGTACCAGGCAGCAAAATGTACCGACTACAGCAGTACCTGAGGCTGAAGCACAGCAATCTTCAGATGACACTGGAGGCTTCTGCTCCCTCAAGACCAGCACTTCCAGACACTTCTACTAATCCTCCAGGTTGGCTGACAGTTTCATATATGTGGTTCTGTGCATTGATTATGTCTTTTATTCATATCTATTTTGTTTTATAGAAATAGAGGAAGATGAGGAATTGGAGAGGATGATGCTTTGTTGGTCCCCTTCCAAAACCGAAGGCCCGATGAGTGAGAATCTCATATGCATGCACACACACAAACAGTCACTCTTCAGGATTCAGTATAAATTAAGGAATCAATATTATTTGTGGTTCATTTGTGGTTTTTTCACTTTGCTTTCAGGTTTGCAAGTTGTTGGAGTCCATGATGCTAAAGGTTCTTTCCCTTCAATTATGGAGGATAATTCTGGATGTCATGATCAGAATTTTTCATCCAAGTTCTTTATTATTCATCTTGTTTTGGCCACGTTCAGGCCCGTTTTGATGCCTGTGTTCTGTTTGTTCCATTGTTCAAGACTATGCAGCCAGAGATGACCTGGAGGGAGTTTCAAAAATCTCCTTTTTATGAGGCTGAAAAGCAGCGTTGGTCAGCGGAGAGAAAAAAGTAACACACTACCTGCTACTTCAAGAGCAGCGTTATTTGTAAAAATTGTAAATGTTTTCCATATACACTCTGTCCACTTTATTAAGAACAGCTATTTTGTGTCTGGGCTCATTTTTCACTGACAAATAATGCATGGCAACAGGTGGGTTACAATCAGATTGTAAAAATTGCCGCTGTTAGGTAGGTTTTCTTAAAGAAGTGGCAAGCATAGTTTTTTTTTAAAACAAAAAAAGTAAAGATTGTTTTATATTCTTTATAGTTCAGTATTGTTTGAATATACACTTGCAGCATTTTAACATATGGTTAATATGTTCCTTGTTTGTTCCTGATTCTCTAAGGTCATAAATTATCCCTGAGCATCTCTCAAAGTGTGGGGCAGTTACCCCAATGGCTAAATTCCCCATCGTGACCCTTTCAGATCTGTCCTATTAATCATTCCCTATCCACTGGCTAAATCTCTCTTGTCTCATCACCACCTCAACCAGTGTGGTGAGTCTAAGAAAGTGTTACGGCGTCAGTCAGGAGTTTTGGGCACACCTACCTATAGAATTGTTTCTTTGTACTATTCTTTACATTTTGTAATATTTATAAAGACATCATAACTATAAAGTAATACACATGGAATTATGCACTACTCAGAAAAGTTATTTAAAAAAAATAATTTGTTGGGGGGGACAATTCTGTTGGAACTCAGAAGGTTGCCGGTTCAAATCCCAGGGCTGGCCGAGTGATCCCACCATTGGGCCCTTGAGCAAGGCCCTTAACCCCAGCTGCTCCAGGGACTGACTGATCCTGCTTTCTACTTTATACTAGTTTAATGAGGTGGCCTCCTGGAATGCTTTTCCAGCTCTCCTGAAGGAGCCGTCTCATATATGCTGAGCACTCAGCCGATTTTCTTTAACTCTCTGGTCAGACTCCTTGAAAAACATTTCTACTGGGTTTAGCTCAAGTATCCAGGTAATATGACCCAGTCCCTTTGTAGGCAGAGTGGTGTGTCCAAATTACTGACTGGTACTGTATGTCTAACTATCTGACAGTTGTTAAAATGCTGCAGCATCACTGTTAGTATTGTCATAACAATGCTATTTTTAATTATGCTTTTTGTTTTGATTCAGGATTCAATGAGTCATTTGTTAACATGCTACAAAATGCATGCATTAACACTGCTGTTTAAGAAAATTAATCATTTCATCTATTTAATATTTGACATACACTACCGTTCAATTATATACCCTGTGACAAGACTTGATTGGGGTCAGTTTTATCCTACAAAAGGATAATGACCCAAACCAAACCTCCAAAATGTGTTAGCAATATTTAAAGAATAAGCAGTCAGACATACCAGGAGATTGATGCAGAGGACTGCCAGTTGCTGATAATAGGCCTCTATATGTAGATGTGGATAAAATTTTGTGAATTGCATGAAAATGTGTTTTTCTTTGGAAAACAAAGAAATTTGCATGTGATCCCAAACTTTTGAGCGGTAATGTATATCTTGGGGGTGGCATGGTGGTGCAGTGGTTAGCACTGTTGCCTCACACCTCTGGGACCCAGGTTTGAGTCGCCGCCTGTGTCACATGTGTGTGGAGTTTGCATGTTCTCCCCATGTCGTCGTGGGGGGTACTCCGGTTTCCCCCCACAGTCCAAAAACATGCTGAGGCTAATTGGAGTTGCTAAATTGCCCATAGGTGTGCATGTGAGAGTGAATGGTGTGTGAGTGTGCCCTGCGATGGGCTGGCCCCCCATCCTGGGTTGTTCCCTGCCTCGTGCCCATTGCTTCCGGGATAGGCTCCGGACCCCCGTGACCCAGTAGAATAAGCGGTTTGGAAAATGGATGGATGGATGGATGTATATCTTATCATACCCCTGAGTATGAGAACCTGAGTACTTGTCTCTTTCTGTGTAAATAGACTCAATAAACAATACATTTTATTCATAACTGTCTATGTCTGTTTAATTACCACAGCGACATAAATAAATAAATAAATAAAATTGTAACCATAGTTTTAAGCTGTTTATTAAATACATCAATATCAAGAAAACGAAGAATAATGGATGAATGTGATTACAAGAAATGGAGAAATTTGTTCATGCTTTTTTGAAAACATGCCTCAAAATGATTAGCATTTCAATCTAACTTGAAATGTATCAGAAAAAAAATCATTAACGGAGATTTTGCAGCGCCGGGGAGGGTCTCTTCGCTTCGCAAAAAAAATCCTTCAATTTCATTGGCTGCCACTGTGTTATGGCTATACGCGACCGGCCCCGCTGGGTCTCCCGTGTGAAAGGCGGCGATCTTACCACTACACTATCCAGCAACTATATAATATAAGGGAGATTTACGGGAAAATACTAATACGGGAGGACGGCGGGAAAGAGAAGTAAAATACGGTAGTTTCCCGGCCAAAACGGGAGACTTGACAGCCTGAGATGGCTGTCTCTGGCCACGCCCCCTACAGTCGGTCCGGCCCCTGGCTTTTCCAGCGTGTTCGCGAAAACGACTTCATTATTTATCTGATTGATTTATCGACAGACCATCATACTTTTTAGACGTTATAATAACAACACTCTATTGATCCCCAAAGAGAGAAATTCTCTCCTTGCCTGCCCCCTCTTACTGTCCATGATACACAAGCACATATGTAGAAAAACGTCAGCTTGGAAGCCAAGGCTGGACTTAACCTACTCTATTCTGGTATTCTGTTCTCCCAAGTAAGGCGTGGGTTCGAATCCAACTTCCGACAAAAGTTCTTCAATCGCTACAGCACAATTTGAGCCACTTACGGCTTTAATTGCTTTGTTTTATTTTTGCGTTTCAGGCAAAACTACATAACACTTAAAGACACTACGGGCATGTAAATGGAGAACGAAATTATAGTTATACCGAATCTCCTACACACAATACCAAGGTTACCAACTTTGGTCAGCTGGCCGGAGTGAGACGTTCAATTCCCGTAAGATTTCTTTGCGCCAGCCTGAGAGTCTGAAAACACGTCACACCAGATGCATGAGAGATGGAAACCTGGGATATTCAGTCGAATCAGATCAAATATGATGCTAAGTTAGTACTAAGTTAAAATATGTTCCGCACTTGTAACATGCACCCATGATTTGGAACAGCAGCATACCTGTCAAGGTTTGGATTTGAAAATAAAGGAAATTTTCCGGCACCCGCCGTGAGCCATCCCACCACCGCAACCAGGCTCCAGTATCAACAACAACAAACAAACAAATTTATTTTTATATAGCGCATTATCACAACATTACATTGTCTCAAAGCGCTTTACAGTATCCTCACCCAAAGCCCCCAGTGAGTAAGCCATAGGCGACAGTGGCAAGGAAAAACTCCCTAGAAGGAAGAAACCTTGAGAGGGACCAGACTCAAAGGGGAAGCCCATCCTCCAGGGGCCGGCAGGGATAGTCAAATAGAGAGAGGAGAGCAAGGAAGATAAGCCAATGCCGAAGCCGAGTCTTCTTCCAATTGCCAGGCAACCAGAGGTAAGGCAGCGGGTCATACATGGAAGATCAGAACGGCGAGCTGGATGCAGGGACGTCACTGGTGGTGGTCGGGTGTGCTGGATATCTTGATAGATTGAGGTCTCCAGGCATCACCCCCAGGAGGAGTAGGGGAAATAAAATGTACAATTAGGCATAGTAGAGGAGGCTATTGGCAGTGCTAAAAGCTAGGTGAGTACAATATGAAGTGCAATCTGCAAGCTCCGGCAGATATGGCTATGGCAGCATCAGTAGGAGGGAGAGGCAAGTGGGAATGCCGGCATGGGGAGTCCCTGAAATGTCAGCACTCCAGTTCCACAAGAGATTGCAAAGCTAGAGTGACAGCACTGACAATCCAGTTCATCCAAAGCCAATGGCACCGATCCCCACCCAGCTCTACACCTCACACTACAGGTCTGCCTGGGAGTGAAGAGTTAGCTAGGGCTAGAACTAGTGTCCCTATACGCTAAACTAAACAGGTGTGTTTTTAGTCTGGACTTGAGTTTTTAGTCTGGACAGAGCACGTTACTGACACACACATCTTCTTCGCAATGTTGCACACCTCTTTAAAATTTGCCTTTGTGATCTCCGATTGCCTCAATCGGACATCATTAGTGCCGACGTGGATAACTATCTGAGAGTATTTACGTTTACTTTTAGCCAGCACTTTTAAATTTGCCGAGATGTCGGTCGCTCTGGCACCCGGGAGACAATTTACAATGGTCGCTGGAGTCGCTACTCTCACGTTTCTTAGAATAGAATCACCAATTATTAGAGCACTTTCAACAGGCGTCTCAGTGGGAGTTTCACTGAGTGGGGAGAACCTGTTGGAAACGCGGATAGGCGAATGGTGCCGGTGTAAGTTTGGTTTGGATTTGCGACTATGCCGCCGGGTCGTCACCCACTCGCCTTGCTGCGAAGGCTCTGCTGCCGGAGCAGGGGGAGACTTACTGGCTATCGCGGACATATCCGGAGCCGCTAATACTGAGTCAATAAAACTCTCATTCTCCTGAATGTTATGTAACGTCCGGATACGTCCCTCTAACACTACAATCTTCTCCGTCAGTCTAGCGACTAACTGACACTTCTCACATGTATAAATACCGCTAATGACTGGAGAAGAATAGCTAAACATATTACACTCAGAACACGGAACAGTAGACATGGCGTTGTACTTACGTAAACTGAGGCTGTAAGGCTGGAAGCACCTTCTTAATTGAACGAAGATCGTGGGTCGGTACTTGCGTAGGTGATTAATCCGTCGGGGTCTGGGAAATTTTATTTATTTATTTTGGAGGATTATTAATCTTGCGAAGCTTTTTCCCAATGACTTAACTCGAATTATTATTTAGGTGATATCTATGGTTTCAAAGTTCGCGCGCTAGCAGTCAGTATCACTCTCGCAGGAAACAGGAAACAACGGAAATGACCATGTGTATCCCTTACATTTTAAGACAGGAAATATAAAATAATATAAATTATATAAAATATAATATAAATATAAATATATAAAATATATAAAATATAAAATAACCATTTGTCATTTATTTTCTATTAATTTTTCATGTTCACTCATGCGGCTCTGTCATTCACTAATGACTTGGATTTTTCATGCCGACTGACATCGTTCCTTCCCCGTGGGAGACAAATCTTACAGAACGCGTGACCCATCCTGCTCCTCTTCAGGAAAGTAAATTCGTCATCTTCGTCATCACCCCTTAAAACAATTACTGAAGCGAGACGGCGCACGCGTTACGGCGACAGATTTAAATTGTGAGTGCACTATATCTCGTCGCAAATGGTGCTTAACCACGGCGGGTCTCAAGCACAGGAGACTCCCAATTTCTAAATGACACACACTTGGCTCACAGCGCAAAGTTGTGTTAAACTTGCTTTGTCTAAAGCAGGCACACACATACGAGTATGATCCTGATAGGTAACTAAGCTATCGGTCTTATGTCCAAGCGCAACATAATTTAGGTTAGAACCTCATAACAAGTATTCCCGTTCGCTAATAGAGAGATCTCTCCCAGGATATATAGAAACGGAGACACTCGTCCGAATTGAACCTGGAAACAAAGCGCTACATCTGAGAATCTCGTCAGACATAGGGTTAAAGTTTACTGCAGTTTAATACGAAAGAACTACAATGAAATCACCGAAAATAAAACAAAATAATATAACTACTAATAATAGAAATAAAAATAACTATAATAAGCCCATATGATCCCGCTTAAATGCCTTCAGATTGCCATGAGTGCGACTTTTGCAACCAGTTGACAGTAGCGCTTCTTCACTGCACGTTCGGTCATAAAAAGTTTAAATTGTGTGCTCAGAATAAGTTTAAACCTTGTGCCTTGTGATTATTAACCAATTTTTATGCTGAATGGTCGGCTCAAACTCAATTGCGAAACACCGTGAGTCTGTTAATGTGTGACTTAAATGGAACTCATTAATAACCAGTATCACGTAATAACCTGGGTTAGAATAGAAGGCTTGTCCAACGAGCTGCGTCACCAGGTAATGTAAACGATCGGTAGCGAAGCTCCCCTCACGGCCAATGAGAGAGAGTCTCGCGATATTTCAGGCGAATTTGAGGTTTCAGAGCGTAGATCGCACAGGCAGGGATTCTTGTGAGCACTCAATGAACGGAGGCTGAAGTTGTGTAAAAGACATGCATTTATTCCTATAACTAACATAAGACAGACATTACACCTAACAAACAATAAACACGAAATAACGGAGTGGACACAAACAATGTAATCATGAAAATGCAATGACCAGATTTAAAATGAGTAACCTTAAAAGGGAAAATACTGTTCTGCAAAGCAAGCAATTTGTGGAAATACTGTCCTAAAGTAATATAGCAGGTGAATAGGAGTTTAGGTTGTTATAAATGAAAGGAAGTTTGTTTACTTGGTTGCAGAGTGGGGGGGGGGGGGGTCTTGGCAGTTGGTTGCGGAGGCTGATGAGCTGATGGGTGATGGCACTCAGGGAGGCGCGGTGTTTGCAGCGGTTGTTGGAGTGGAGCCCCTCTGATTCCCTCTCCTGGTGAAGCTTGGGCTTGGTTGCAGTTCTCTGTCCAGCTGGGTCTTCACTGATAGGCTTCAGGAGGGCTTCTTGTGGGCTTCTCTTCTCTTGGGCTGATGTTCTCTGCCTCTCTTCGTGCTGATGGTCTTTTGTTTTCTCCTCCCTTCTGTTTCTCCTCTCCTGGCTTTGTTCTGAGGTGCCAGGTTTTATAGTGTAAAGTTCGTGAATAGGAGTGACCAGGAATTCGACTCCTGGACCAATGGCTGACCATCCATTTGGCGGGCTTTCGGAAGGGGGTCTGTATCAGTCCTTTTGAGATTTATGACCAGAGTGATTTCCCTTGTATTGATGATTTTCGTTAGGCTGGTGTAACTTTTGATATATTCACTTTCGTGGTAACCACTGACCAGATTTGGAAACTGGAGTGATTTTCCATCGGTTTGATACCAAACATGCCATAGCAGCCTAGCGGTTCACACCTCATACCATCTGTAATGATTAATTAATGATTACTTATATTATGTCGTTATGTTATATTACTCACACCTTATTTTATGCCTCACAATCTATATAATTGTAAATATACTGTGTAGCTGCTGGCGCGTTCCAAACTAAATCTCATTGTACTTACAATGTCAATAAAAACATCCATCCATCCATCTAGGCAGGCCAGTGTCGCCTCCATCCTTCCTGAAGTCAGTGATTCCTTTGTCTTTGTGCTGTTTAGTGCCAAATTGTTTGCTGAACTCCAACCTATCAGTTTCTGGACCTCATCTCTGTAAGCTGACTCATAAGAACCAAAGAGATTTACAAATGAGAGGAGGCCATTCGGCCCATCAAGCTCCTTTGAGGAGAACTTAGCTAATAGCTCAAAAATCTTATCTAGCTCTGATTTAAAAGAACCCAGGGTTTTAGCTTGTGTTACAATAACAGGAAGACTATTCCATACTCTAACTACACGCTGTGTACAGAAATGCTTCATCAAATTCGTTTTAAAATGTTCTCCAGCTAATTTCCACTTATGGCCACGAGTTCTGGTATTTAAACTAACATTGAAATAGCCATTTGGCTGAACAGCATCCAGACCTGTTAGAATCTTAAACACCTGGATTATGTCCCCCCTTAGTCTCCTTTGCTCGAGGCTAAACAGATTCAGCTCAGCTAACCTCTCCTCATTAGACATTCCTCTAAGACCAGGAATCATTCTCGTTGCCCTACGTTGCACCTTTTCCAAGGCAGCAATGTCCTTCTTAAGGTATGGTAACCAAACCCGCACACAATATTCTAGGTGGGGTCTTACCAAGGAATTATATTATCGTAGCATCACTTGCCTTGTCTTAAACTCCACACACCTAGAGATGCAATGTGCCTTCTCGCGTGGTGTTCCTGCAGAGGGAGTCTGTGAGTGCTGGAGATTGGGGGAGGGGGCAGTGTGGCTATGTCTGCTCTGTGTTCCTCCAGACGAGCAAAGAAGCTGTTTAGCTCCTTTGCTAAAAGGGCGTTGCTGTTAACAGTGACGGTGTTGTTGCCTTTGAAGTTTGTAATGTGTTGTATTCCCTGCCACACCCACTGTGGGTTGTTGTATGTGAAGTAGACCTCTATTTTCTGTTTCTCTGCCTGCCTGGCAACCTTGATGCCCCTATTCAGGTTAGCTCTGGCTGCACTCTGTGTTCTTGACTGCGCTGTCTTGTCCTGTAGTATTGTATTGTTGCTCTTGTGTTTATCTTGCACTTTCTCCCTCTGTTTGTGCTCCTTTCACTCTGTATAGTTCTATCTTGCCCGCACTTGTGTCATCTTGTGTTGTTTCTGTTTTTCTTCTTTGTGTTGCACCGTGGTCCAGGAGGAACAATGTTTCCTTTCACTGTGTACTGTGTATATTGCTGAAATAACAATAAACCCACTTGACCACCTGCCTCAATTCATCCTGAAGAGTTTTCCAATGTTGTTCAAAGGTCTGTTTGTTTCGAGTGAAGGACACGCCCCTGGACGTGCTGGATAAGGGGACCACAGATCAGTGTCCTCAGTCCTGCTTCTCCCTTCAAAGCTGAGAGGAAGATGACCCGCCTGCTGCTTCTGGTTTTGGCTTATGGAGCTCTGCTTATCTCCACAGAGGCCCAGCAAGATTACCACAGTCTCCCTGCACTCACAAGACGGCCATTAAACTCGCAGTCGAAAATGCTCATCAAGGAACCCGTCAGCACATGAATTTCTATAACATCCAGGGCCGTCCGAAGGTAACTGCTGAGAAAGTGTTTACAAAAGTGTGAAACTTTCATCATCTGCAAGCTGAACTAATGAGTATCACATTGATTTTGATGTTTTAATTTCAATGCATATGATGCTTAATGTCTCTTCACAATGAAAGTGATGGTTGTATATCTCAGCCCTGGTCAATTTTACCTTCTCACAGTTTCTCTCTGAATCTGCTGCAGTCAAGTCTGTGACAGTTTGCCATTTTTTGGGTGATTATTGTTTGTTATATTGCCTTTAAAACAGTTGTAGGCAATTTTGTATATAACGTGTTTATGTGATTTAGATCAGCAGTGAATACATTGACATTGAGATTCTCTTGAGAGCAACAAAATGTCCAAAGTCAACTGCAACAGACCATCGGGCTGACTGTATTTTCATGGACAAGAGGGTAAGTAAAGAGTCACTGTGACTGTGAGCATTGGACATATCAGTTAGCAAATTAATTTAGGTTCATGTTAACTTTTTTGATGCCCTGCGGGGGAAAGTTAGCCAACAATAAAGTAACAAATACATAGGTGGCCTCAAAGAGCCAGTTCCTTCACCTTATTCTCAAATTTTAGTAGGTTTACAGGCTTAAAGGCTGGATTACCAGGCAGAAGCAAATGCTAATCATCTGAGGGGTGACCTGTAGATTATGCTTCGAGCTATGAACCCTAGCTGGCCTTATTTAAAGACCTGTGGGCTGTACTACAAAGCGGGTTTTACATACCCAGAGTTAACTCAATCGAGCCAGGTTAACTAAAACTCATTGTTGAAATCAGCCTTAAATGGCAGTGTGGTGTTTTGTGGTGAAAGGGCAGGACTTAACTCTTGTTTTAATTAGAAAGCCAGTAATTAAACCTGGTCAGAGCAGGGTAGATGTGCAGTGTGAATTACCCTTTAAATTTACCTCTTTAAATAGTGAACTACAGGACCACTTAGCTTGATCGGAGGACAGTATTTTAATACAGAGCAGTGTTCAGTTAAACGGGATTTGTTGTTCATACTTTTAGATGAACTTGCTTTGTATAATATAGCCTTATGGTGACCCTGCTTTGGAAGCTCTTTCCTCTAAAATTGTTCTGTGTCATTAAACCCTGCACTCCAGCAGCTCTGCCTTAAATCATTAGATATATCTTTACTACACACTTCTCTCACTGTATTTATTGCCCACCACTCTTTAAATACTGTTTTTGTGTGTCTGTGTGTTTTTGCAGCCATTCATTAACTGTAGAGTTTGCAGCAGACGGTCTGGTAATGATCTTACACATCCATCAAATGACTGTGTACCAAACAAGAAAGTGGATGAAGTAAGTGTAGAGAGTCTTAGCATTATGGAAATGTAACAGGTGTGTGAATTGTGTCTAAACATGTGGTTAAACTTTGATTGTGTTTGTACATGCAAAAATTTGATCAGAGTACTGTTTATTAATGACAATGTTACTTTTAATCTGAACAACAGTGGCAGCACCAAGGAAAAGCTTGGGGGGGGGGGCTCTAGCTCCTCCTCCAATGACCATAGTACCCCCACAGCACCCCCAAAATATTGGTTTCATTTTTTCTTTAACTATCTGTAAAATCTGTATATTGTGTAAGACATTTTTGCGGTTTTTACAGCATACTTGTAGTGTATTTTTTCTTCAAAGTACACATAGAGGCTCTGTGAGCTAGACGTTAGAATTTCATATTTTATCCTATTTTATCCATGCTGTAGCTTATCGTGCTGTGTGCTTCTATACACCATCTACATAAGCTGAAAAGCTAAAGCACCCGGTCTAAATAATCTCACTCCCCTATAGCACCTGTAGCATTAAGTCACTGGCGCTGCCACTGCTGAATAAACGACTCCAATCTGACTAAACCGCTTAACTTTTCCTCCCCATGTTACATTTCAGGACAAACGACGTAATATGTGTCCTTCTGATAAACCTCTTCTCAGACCTAAAACTGCCTTGGCTTCCAAGGACACTAAAGAAGCTGAAGGAGACCGTCTGGCTGTTTCTGATGGCTGATGGTCCTGCAATGTGGACCAGAGGAGGAAACTGGGAGGGAAAATGCTTTGCTTTATATCATGCCCACCCAAAGCCCCCAGTGAGTAAGCCATAGGCGCCGATAGCATGGAAAAACTCCCAAGAAGGAAGAAACCTTGGGAGGGACCAAACTCAAAGGGGGAGCCCATCCTCCTGGGGCCGGCAAAGTGTAGGTGCAGGATCACAAAAAAACTTGACGAGAGAAACGAGAGAATTCGACTGTCCCTCACAAAAACTGTAAAGTTTTAGTGGCTAAATTGCTTTTTCTATGCCTTTTCAAACAGGAGGAGATTTGTTTGGCTATACGTAGAAATTTTCTATACAATTTAGACAGCACAGAATCATTAACCTACTTTAATGCATTTATTAATACAACCACATATTTCACACATTTTGACATCAGTCATGCAGTGAAGATACAGTCTCTTTATTTCTTGACGCCAACCCTCCCCATTAATCCGGGCTTGGGACCGACACCTAGTTGAGCTGGCTTTCTCCCTTAAGTGGCTGGGTTAGGCTAAACTATGTACATATTTATGAAGACTACTATAAATTTATAAAGACCTCCCTAAATATGTAGTCTAACAAAACGCAGTTTAAAGAAGGTAGCCTACCTGGTAAACAAAGAAATTAAAAGGCCCACAGCATATAATCGGGCTATATCCAAGCAGTTTTTAAGAACGTAACCTACATGGCGAAATTGAATTACTTTCTGGACCAACAAACGCAACCAGACATGAACATTATGCACCTTCCTAGTCTTGATGTATGTCGTCATACAGATGAGGACGTTAAGGCAGCCTTTAGGTCCGACCCATCATGCACTGCAGTTTTTTGCAAATTCCTCAGATGGAAAACCATTAAATACCTCTTCTATTACCTTATATTACCTTATATTCATGTAATAAATATACAAATATCAATTAGTTGGAAATCAGCCAGACAGACGTAATTACTACAAATGGTTTCCACTGTATTTGTGACTCTGAGTGCCGCAGGCTTGGATGCAGTGCCGCACCATTTTGTAAGTAAATTAATAAATATTAATGAGACATCACCTACCACCCTGCAAAAAAGAAATTTGCCGCTCGTCCCCCTGCACATGAACCAACATGGCTGTGTCAACCAGCGGAGCTCCGGAGCCTCTGGAGAAACACGCGGCAAAAAAGGCTCGCATACGGTCTTCCAGAGTTTGGGAATACTTCAGTCATGACACCTTTTCTGCGCCTCTACTGTAGCTGGCGTTAATGACGCTGTTTCAGCCATTTTATATTTTCTGTTTACTTATTCTGTCATGTAAGACTGAGACAAATTATCGTTTACGACTATTCTTACACACTGTAGCCTGACTTGCTGACTTAAGTAAGCTTAACTATAAGCTACCTTTGCTAGTGTTTGTGAATAACATGTTTCTCTAGTTATGAAATTATTCCATGTTTTAGCATCTGTTTCAACATTAAAGTCAAATTGGTATATTGAAATATGTAAAAACTATTGAACTATTAGCTTAAGTCTAACATAGAAAATCCTACTGAATCTCTTAAGATTTTCCTTTTTTGTTAATGCACTAATGTTTAAGAAGTGTCTTAAATTGAATTTCAGATTTGTGTGTGGGTGGGAGTGGGTGAATTGTATTAAATTCATACATTCATTCTTTTGGCTCAGACATTACTGACCTAAAACAAATTGAGGCATTGGGTAAGTGCTTAAATTAGCTACTAAATGGCAAAAAATATTCTAAATATCACATTTTCCATTCTTCGGTATAATTTTAATGAATCACCTATGCTGCCAAACATTAACGCATAGATTGTCACAACACTCTATGTTTTAGTTCTTCTTTATGTGTATAGGACGGTGTGATGGTTCTGGTGGTGGGTGTGGCCGACGCTGCTCGCGATGTTTGGCTATGCTGCAGTCCCAGGGACCAAGTTGGAACACATTTCCACCTTCAAGCTTAGGTGGAAAAACGGCACCGAGACCCAGCAGCAGGACAACTTCTTGTCCAGACAACCAGCCCTGCTTCATCATTGAAGTAAGCCCTGTGAACAGGAGCGAGATGTACTTCTGCAGTGGATGTTATAGCGGAAAGAACATCCCCATCCTCACGTCTGCCGGAGTGCCCCCTCAAGTGGGTGTGTGACTTAACTCGATGGATGAATTGGACAGAATGTACTGTTACTAGAGGTCGACCGATATGGGTTTTTCAAGTCAAGGGTCAGGCGATGGCCGATATATGCTGCTGATTTTTTTTGGCCGATAATTGGACGTTTTCCCCTCTATTTGCATGGTAAAATATCACACTAATAATAACAAACGATACACAAAATTTCTCAATTTAGCATTTATTGAATACTCAACTTGGAAACAATAACACATTTATAAACAATAAAAATAGCAGCATCAGAATCTCTGTTAGTGCACAATATAGCAGCAAACTCCTCATGTTTGACGGAAGGAAATTTGTAAACAATACAAAAAGGAATAAGCATGTTATCTTTAGTTGTAATCCCACTTCCAGTCCCTGAGTCTTACTCACCACACTCATACTTCACAGCAAACAGACAGCAGTTAATTAACCAGAAGAGAAAAATGCAAAAACACAACAGAACTTGTAAATAATAACAAACTAATAGACAATAAAAATAGCAGCATCAGAATCTCTATTAGTGCCAAATATAGCAGCAAACTCCTCATGTCTGACGGAAGGAAAATTTGTAAATACACAAAGGAATGAGCACATCTTCAGTTTTAATCCCATTTCCAGTCCCTGAGTCTTCCTCATTCCCACAAGCAGGCAAGGCATGTCACCCCCGGTTGTGTGACACTTATTTTATATAATAAAATAAGTGCCCCCCTGCGGCCCCAGAGCCCGAGCAGCCGTCTCCGCTGCCTGCAGCTACCGCGCCCACGTCCGAGGCGCTTTCCCTGCCTGCAGCTCCCGGGCAGGCGCCCCCTCTGCAGCCTGCAGCTCCAGTCCCTGGCCCCACTCCAGTCCCTTCTCCCCCTGTGACTCTGGTACCCTCACCCCGACGAGCCCGACCCCGGCCGCAGGTCCTTATGTCTGTGTCCCATAAGGGGAGAGGACACAGACGCACGGCTGGGGGTCCCACCCGCCCAGCCCCCTGGCTCGCCCTCCCTCGCCGGCGCTAGGGCTTGGTCGGCACCTGCGGGTCCTGGCCCTCCGGGTCGGCTGTCGTCTGCGGGTCCCCCTCCGCGGCCTCGTCGCCCTGCCTCGGTCCCTCCTCCGGCGTCTTATCGGTTGCCTGCGGGCCCCCCGACGGCGGCTCCTCATTCGCCTGCTGGTCCTCCCGCTCTGGCGTGTCGGAGGACGTCGCCGTCTGCTGCGGCTCCCCCTCTCTCCTTGCCCTCGCCAGGGTCCCTTCCAGCTCCTTCGTCCCCTTCCCTGGTCTCCCCTCCGACTCCCTCCTTCGTCCCTGCGTCTGTCCCTCACCCCGTCTCCTCGGCCCCTCCGGCTCCGGCCTCCCGGCCGCCTGCAGCCCTTCCGGCTGCCTCCCGTCGCCCGCTGGGTCTCCCTCGGGCTCCTCTTGGTTCCCCCTCCTTCTCTCCCTGGCCTCCCGTCTTTGTCCCTCCTGCCTCTGCTCCCCCTCGCTTTGTTCCTCCTGTCTCTGTCCCTCCTCTCTTTGTCCCTCGTCCCTCTGGCTTCTGCTCCTCTTTCCCCGATGTTCCCTTCGTTCACTCCCGGTCCTTTTGTCCTGCCTGTTCCCTTCCGTGTCCCCCTTTCTGATCTGTTTCTCTGCCTTTCCTGTCTTATGTCAAGTCTTGTCCTGGCTCCTTCCCCTGTGCCAGTTCTGTCTGTCCGTTCTGTTCCCTGTCCCTCATTAATGAGGTTTTATATAGATATACATATATGCCCGGCTTGTCCGCTCCTCGTGTGTGCCACGCCCCCTGATTACCCACGTGTGCTTCCCTGATCGTCTCCTGCTTTGCCCGATTACTTTGATTAGTCATGACCTATTTTAAGTCCTGGTCTTACCTGTTTGCCCTGTCCGTCATTGTAGTTTGTCAATGCCTGCGTTCCGTCCTGCTCTACCCGCTCCGTTTCCCCGATTAAAGACCCGTTTCACAAACACAAAAAAAACTATATGTATACATATACATACACTGAACAAAAATATAAACGCAACACTTTTGTTTTTGCTCCCATTTTTCATGAGATGGACTTAAAGATCTACAATTCATTCCAGATACACAATATTACCATTTCTCTCAAACATTTCTCACAAATCAGTCTAAATGTGTGATAGTGAGCACTTCTGCTTTGCTGAGATAATCCATCCCACCTCACAGGTGTGCCACATCAAGATGCTGATCTGACATCATGGGTAGTGCACAGGTGTACCTTATACTGCCCACAATAAAAGGCCACCCTGGAATGTGCAGTTTTGTCTCACAGCAAAATGCCACAGATGCCACAAGCATTGAGGGAGCGTGCAATTGGCATGCTGACAGCAGGAATGTCAACCAGATCTGTTGCTCGTGCATTGAATGTTCATTTCTCAACCATAAGCCGTCTCCAAAGGCGTTTCAGAGAATATGGCAGTACATCCAACCGCCTCACAACCGCAGACCACGTGTAACCACACCAGCCCAGGACCTCCACATCCAGCAGGTTCACCTCCAAGATCGTCTGAGACCAGCCACTCAGACAGATGATGCACGGCCCCATGTTGCAAGGATCTGTACACAGTTCTTGGAAGCTGAAAATGTCCCAGTTCTTGCATGGCCAGCATACTCACCGGACATGTCACCCCGTTGAGCATGTTTGGGATGTGCTTGACCGGCGTATACGGACAGCGTGTACCAGTTCCCACTAATATCCAACAACTTCGCACAGCCATTGAAGAGGAGTGGACCAACATTCCACAGGCCACAATTGACAATCTGATAAACTCTATGCGAAGAAGATGTGTTGCATTGTATGAGGCAAATGGTGGTCACACCAGATACTGACCGGTTCTGAGTCCCCAGACCCCCAATAAAGCAAAAAAACTGCACATTCCAGGGTGGCCATTTATTGTGGGCAGTATAAGGTACACCTGTGCACTACCCATGATGTCAGATCAGCATCTTGATGTGGCACACCTGTGAGGTGGGATGGATTATCTCAGCAAAGCAGAAGTGCTCACTATCACACATTTAGACTGATTTGTGAGAAAATGTTTGAGAGAAATGGTAATATTGTGTATCTGGAATGAATTGTAGGTCTTTAAGTCCATCTCATGAAAAATGGGAGCAGAAACAAGAGTGTTGCGTTTATATTTTTGTTCAGTATATATATTTATGGGTGTATCGAGACTAGATGGTCAGTATGGATAACTAAGGTGCACTAAAACTGGGTGAGCAGGCAAGGCATGTCACCCAGGTTGTGTGACAATTATTTTATATAAATGTATATATGTATATATATATTCCATCCACCATCCCTCCTTTACAGAGAACTGCGTTATTTTTATTGTCCATTACGAAAAAAATAAAAAAACTATATATATATATATATATATATAACATATATATTTATGGGTGTATCGAGACTAGATGGTCATTATGGATAACTAAGGTGCACTAAAAACTGGGTGAGCAGGCAAGGCATGTCACCCAGGTTGTGTGACAATTATTTTATATAAATGTATATATATATATATATATTCCATCCACCATCCCTCCTTTACGGAGAACTGCGTTATTTTTCTTTTCTATTGCTAATAAAAAAACTATATATATGTACATGTATATATATATATATATATATATATATATATATATATATATATATATATATATATATGGGTGTATCGAGACTAGATGGTCAGTATGGATAACTAAGGTGCACTAAAATTGGGGTGAGCAGGCAAGGCATGTCACCCAGGTTGTGTGACAATTATTTTATATATATGCATGTACATATTCCATCCACCATCCCTCCTTTATGGAGAACTGCGTTATTTTTATTGTCTATTGCAAAAAAAAAACAGAAAAACTATATATATATATATATATATATATATATAATATATATATATATATATACATATATATTCATGGGTGTATCGAGACTAGATGGTCATTCTGGATAACTAAAGTGCACTAAAATTGGGTGAGCAGGCAAGGCATGTCACCCAGGTTGTGTGACAATTATTTTATATAAATGTATATATATATATATATATATATATATATATATTCCATCCACCATCCCTCCTTTACGGAGAACTGCGTTATTTTTCTTTTTTATTGCTAATAAAAAAAACTATATATATATACATATATATTTATGGGTGTATCGAGACTAGATGGTCATTATGAATAACTAAGGTGCACTAAAATTGGGTGAGCAGGCAAGGCATGTCACCCCGGTTGTGTGACAATTATTTTATATATATATTCCATCCACCATCCCTCCTTTACGGAGGACTGCTTTATTTTTAATATCCATTGCGAAAAAAAAACACAAGAAAAAGAAAAAAATATCTATATATATACATATATATATATATATATATATATGGGTGTGTCGAGACTAGATGGTCAGTATGGATAACTAAAGTGCACTAAAATTGGGTGAGCAGGCAAGGCATGTCACCCAGGTTGTGTGACAATTATTTTATATAAATGTATATATATATATATATATATATATATATATATATATATATATATATATATATATATATATATATATATATTCCATCCACCATCCCTCCTTTACGGAGAACTGTGTTATTTTTCTTTTCTATTGCTAATAAAAA
>NW_026043536.1:0-37242 GCF_023856365.1 Brienomyrus brachyistius
GTACTTTAACTGAAGTAAAAAATTAACTGAAAAACTTTGAGTATTATTTGACGAGGAGTATCTATACTTAACTCAAGTAGTGAAGTTGTGTACTTTGTCCACCTCTGTCCAAAAGTGACATACAGCTGTAAGCTGTTTGGGTTTGTTTGTCTGCTGAGTGCTTCTCTGCAGTGCTGCAGATGTTTCCACTGGTTAGATGCAGCTCAGGAAGACTGACCCACTGACTGCACTGTGCTGGACTCACTTTGCAAAGAGTAAAAACCACACAGACAGAACAATATCTGCTTCTTGTAAGACCCTGTTTCCTCTCTACCTCACCCAGGTCACGCTTTCAAGTATTCAGCCTAAGTTATTTTATCCAAACAAGCCACCATTATTATTCATGCAGCTGGACATTTGACTGGAGCACATGATTGCTACATATCACTACTGTACATGGAACGGAATGTACAGTTTTCACAACAGAACTTTAGAAAAGCAAAATTCTCATCAGTCCACATCTCTAACCACCACACATCCTAGGGCTCCCATTTATAATGGTACATTTTTGTTTTATTCACATTCTTTTTCATCACACAGATAAACACCATCCATTAATCTTACAGCATGTATCCTGGTCAGGGTGATGGGGACGACACCACCTATATCGAGTGTGATTTAAGGCCAAGACCTTAAAAGGGAGAGTCAAGACTGAGGCTTGTTACAAGAGCAGTGGGGCACAAAACAACAAACAACATCATTATGAATGTAAAAGAAATGGATGTATATATAAATATAGGGTAATAATAGAAACAAAAAATAAGAATATATTACATACAGAGGAATATTATAGGAATATTAAAATTAACTTATACACAATCCTTAACTTATACACAATCCTATTGCATGTAACATTATTGCTCATGTGCCAGATATTAGCCTCCCAAAGGAAGCTGCCACACAGGGCATAATGCACTGGCTCAATGCAACACTGCACATCAGTGAATAAGGAGGAACAATATTGCAGATCAGCAGCAGATAGAAACTGTATCAGAAGACAGTGAACAGGGGAAAAGTTCAATGAGCAGAGTGCAGTGGGGCCCAATGACCTGCGGTACCGTTCTGTCACACGCCGGGTGTCTGAGTCTCTTACTGAAGGAGCTGCCCTTACGGGCCTCCATAGTCTGCTGGGGGGGTGAGAGGTGTCACATAAAAATTGATGACCAGCCTTGTTATCAGCCTGCTCTCATCCATCTACTCTACAGTGCCAAGGGACGCTCCTCCCTGATGATGAGAGGAGTCTAAGCATGTGGACATTTGGGATAATGTGAGTTCAGAACTGGATGGTCAGCTGTACGACTTCCAGTCTGTAGGCAGACTCATCACCTTCAGTTATGATGGCAAACACAGTAGTATCACCTGCAAAATTCAGGATCTTCACTGGAGCAGCAGTGATTTGTGTAGAAATTGAAGAGAAGAGGGAGAGCACAGAGCCTGGAGGAGCTCAGTGCTGAGGGTCAGCGTGTCTGATGTGTGCTGTAAGCATACAGATGTCCCTGCATTTGTGGAACATTTTGTTTGTGCTGCTGTTTATATGTGTTGTTGACGCTGCAGTCAGTAATTTTCCACTAGCAGTCTCACCTCTGCATTTTACAGGAAGACTGACCGACTGAGAGCAGGGTTGTTTGTGTCTCTCTTCTCAGTGAGCGAAAACCACACAACCATCAGGTCCTCAGCTCAGGCCCCACTGCTTCACTAGAAAAACCACAAAGGGTATTTTTATCTAAAAGTGGGTGGAGCAAGTGAGATGTTATTGACAGCATGAATTTGTCTACTAACATTTTAAATTCAAACCTAAAAAGCAGTATGTCCAGGATGTCAGTAATTACATTTAGTCAGTATGAACAATTTGGGTGCAATAATATAGAATAATGTAGAATTTTGCATAATTCAGTTAATACCAGTAAGATACCGATCTTAACACTATAAGGTCATGTTGCTGAATCTCATTGTTAAAGTTAAATGAATCTACGCATTTTTATACACACAAGACTGTGCTTAGTTCATCTTTCAGTCAAAATCACACAGTGAGGCAAATCTGACCATCTTAATTGTTTTTGCTTGTGTGGGAATGGCATCCCATGCAGGCCTGTGCTCTGTGCTTCCTGGGACAGGTCCCACCCTCTCCAGACCCCGATGAGAATTAGTAGTCGCTGGATAAAAGATTGACAAAAGATAAAAATACAAAAGTCATTCTTGCTGTCTAACCTCTGATTACTGCATGACATTTCTGATTTCTGATAACTGATAAGTAGAAAATATGTTTAGTCTCTTGCTTGGTGGTAAGAAAAAAGGAGAACCACAAAGAGCACAGTCATTTTCAAGGTTATTTCTCACTGGTCAGTGTGAAAGGCTGCGTCATTAATATAACGCCGGGCTCAGCACAGTGACTGCACCTGCGCTGCACTGTAGAACACAAGCCAGGCTGCAGACCATCAGCCCTGAAAGTTAAACAGGACTCGTATGTGTGTCATGTGGTGTTTAATAAAATTTACAGGACAGAACATAGTGGATTCAGTTTCCTTTGCTCTTACACTCCCAGTCCAAAGTGTGGCCACGACTGCTGTCAATGCATCTGTCTCTTTTTTCACCTTAATTTTTCACCTGTGTTATTCACCTTAATATCAAAAGGCTCCAAAGCAGTACAGTAATGCAGAACAAATATGTAACTAACAAGGAAGTGGGGAGGTAATGGACAGAAGTGTTGGTTTTTGGTAACCCACTCCTCTGACCTCCACTGTAATTTTAGGTTCCTTGGAACAATATTGTAAACCAGTCATCACACATCACACACATAAAGTCGACACCAACCTTAAGTTTGACACTCAGATAAGGTTAGTTGTCAAGTCAAGCTTTTTACAATTGAGGCAGTTGGCCAAAATAAAGCCAATTCTTTTCTAGGCAGCACTTTGAGACAGTAATCCACTCTTTTGTCACTACTAGTTTGGACCACTGTAACGCCCTCTATGTTGGGGTTAGAGGCTCCACTATTGTGTCACCTCCAGAAGGTTCAAAATGCTGCCGCACATGGAAATATGAGCATGTCTCCCCCATTTTAGCCTCACTCCACTGGCTGCCCGTACATTTTAGGATTCATTTTAAAATTCTGTTATTTGCTTTTAAAGCCCTCAGTGGTCCTTGCTCCATCTGACCTCTGTGAGCTGCTTCACCCTTACAACCCCCACCCGCTCTCTCAGGTCAGCTGATCAGCTGTTCCTGACGGTTCCTAAGACTCAGCGTGAGCTTAGAGGGGATCGAGCCTTTGCAGTCGCAGCTCCTAAAATGTGGAATGACTTGCCTTTTCACATTAGAGAGGAATCCCCTCTGTCCGTTTTTAAATCTCTTCTAATCTCTTCTCCTTCACCTTTGACACATTGTGAGATGTTAATTTTAATAGTAAATCTTATTTTAATCTTAGCCTTTTCTTTATTAATTAATTGATTTTTTAAATTTTTATTAATGGCCTTTTTACTCACATTGAATGTTTTGGTTTTTATTAAATTTCTTTTACTTCGTTTTTAAGTGTGTGAATGTTTTATTTATTCCTTTGTGCAGCACTTTGGTCCATAAGGTTGTTTAAAGTGCTTTTCAAATAAAGAGCTGGATTGGATTACATTGGAAGATGGCTCAACAAATCTCTTTCACAGAATGTAAAATTCGACAGAGGGCGCAAGGTGACATTCTGTCAGGGGCCCAGAATTTTAGCTACACCTCTGTGATACTGTGTTTTTTTTGTTCTAGCCATCAATAACTCTGGAGTTGCTATATCGCCACCTGGTGGTGAAAAGATCAGACAAAAATATGTACACATGTTACCAACAGTTTGAAATTGAAGTGCAGAGTTAACAGGTTTAATTAAACGTCCCCACGGATGCCAGTCATGAAATTTGAGAATTGCAAATTAAACCACAGGAAAAATCAGGAACACTACAAGATAAAATATTTAGCAAACACTCAATGTGCATCCAGGGTGACAAGGGACAACTGGAGGATGATATGACAATCTGACAGTGACATTCACAGCACTTTATATGTTGCCAAAAACAGAAAAGGGGATTAAAATCAAGAATCAGAAATCATGTATGAGGGTGGGGCTGCGTTGGTGGGTGCAGTGATTAGCACTGTTACCCTCCCACCACTGGGACTCAGGTTCGAGTCTCCGCCTGGGGTCACATGGGGTGGGGAGGTTTGCATGTTCTCTCTTGCTAAATTGGCCGTAGGAGTGCATGTGTGTGTGAATGGTGTGTGAATGTGCCTTGCAATGAGCTGCCCCCCCGTCCTGGGTTGTTCCCTGCCTCGTGCACAGATCCTGCCAGGATAGGCTCTGGACCCCCCGCGACCAGTAGCATAAGCGGTTTAGGACAATGGATGGATGTAATGAGGGTGAGTCACAATGACGACAGCTGCTCTGTTGACTTGGTCCCAGAGGTCGTCAGCGTTGGTCTGCCGGGGCCCCCGTCCTGTCTGTGGAAGCACCCGTCTTGTTGGCTGTTCTCTCTGCCTGGGCCCCCTCTCCTGCTGCCTCACGTTTGGGTTGAAGTGGCTCCCCAGTGCTTCTGTAAAGCTCTTTGTGTATCTTAGAAAAGGGCTGTATAAATGTAACATTCATTCATTTATTCAAGGTCCCAGCCAGAAGAGTGCAGTACTACACTGTCCCCCACAGCCTGAATCAGCTGGATGTTATAGGATTAAGACACTTCCTGCATTAGGCCATTTACCCTCAGTGTATTTCCATACCCTGACAGGATGGATGACAATACTATGGCCCTAATTTTCAATACACAGTTTTCACAGGAGTCTCACCCTCATCCACATTCTCTGCATTCCTTATCTCATGCTTCTTTGCCACCCGCATCTCCTCTGCCTGCTTTGTCTCATTTTCCCACAATTGAAACACCGTCCAATTTGTCTCTGTTTTAGTTCTACCACATTAGTCCCTGAGCAACCAGTCTGATCCCGTTCCTCTAATTTCAGACGCATCTGGCTTATCTGATTGGGACTGAAGCTGCTGTTACTAGGAAAACCACATTCGTCCCACTGGGGCAGGTCTGACACCGCGTCCTTCCCATATGTCTCCCATAATTGTTGTACAGAATTTCAGCTGGAGTTCTTTCCCAGAAGCAAGTAATTTCACTTTAGCACCTGTTCAGTAAAAGTCAAGTAGGTCTTTAATGTTATTTTTAACTTTACACAGTTGAGTATAGTACAGTTACAAAAGAAACTGTTTCCCTCGGACCAAGGTGCTACTTAAATTAACAGAAGACTAACACATACCAACCTAGCAACATACTGTATGGTGCATAATGAGCAAAAACTGTGCAAACATTGCAGGACAGTGCAAAAAGAGAGGACAACTGACACCAACGAGCACAAACAGCACAGTAAACCCAGTACTGAGAAGGCGCAGTTTGGTTGTCCAATGAGGTAGCAATAAAATAAATAAAGTAACTGTAAACATGGCGACAATAAGATAAAAAAATAGTAGTTAAATAATAAAGTGTGTTAATGAGTGTATGTGTGTGTGGGTATCAGATTAGTCCCTGAGAGTTCAGGTAGTCTGACGGCATGGGGGATAAAGCTGTTTGAGTCTGGCTGTAAAGGCCCGAATGCTCCGGGACCTATTTCCAGAAGGCAGGAGGGTGAAACGATAATGTGAGGGTGGGTGGGGTCATCCACAATGGTGGTGGCTTTGCGGATGCAGTGTGTGGTGTGAATATCTGTGATGGAGGGGGAGAGATATGTTAGGGTTATCTTCTTCTGAAGATGCGCTGGAAACAAACCAGTCTCCTGAACCACAGAACAACGCAGACAGCTGTGATGACGTTTTACTTGCTGCAAGGTGTAGGGAATCCACTTGCAGAGTCTCCGCAGTTTCAGCAAAATGATGGTTTATTGAACAGCAAAAATAATACAATGTAATACAGTGTAGAGACACACCGGGTACTGAAAGGCAGCTCAGATACAAATTGAAGACAGTTCTTCACCCCCCTTTATACCCAAAAAGGCCCTCCCCACCAAGGTGTTGTGTGTAGGTGTTGTGAGTGAATTTACATATAAAGAGTGACCCCCTGGAGTGTGAGGATCCTGAGACAGGGACGGGACAGGACAGGGTGGAGACTTTTATGATCATTGTAATTCAATTCTTATCACCTTATCTTATCCTTATCACCATAGTGGTGCCAACTGGAACCCCCATTCTCTCCCTGGCTTCCCCCATGATCATAAATTCCTAACATTGTCTGCATTCAAATGATCAACCAAGAACCTTGGGACATTTTTACCACTTTTCCTTACAAAGGGAAGCCCGGTCCTGACCTCGAGGTGTCAGCCTCTCAGTCGAACTCAGCCAACTTCGAAAGAGTAACTCCCCCTCGCAGTGTCTTTTATTGAGGTACACAACAGGATATGCAACTGACATTGAACATTGTTTGGTCACCCATATATGGGGTGGAAATATTCAAGCGACAGTTCTTGAGACGTGTTATTGCTCAATTAAGATCAAGCTGCGGCAGGGTGTTGTTTCTAAGCGTCTAGCAAAATGATGATAAAAAAAGTACATATTTCTCTAACACGATACTCCCAATGATTTTCTCACCTGTCATCACTATCTGTTGTAGGGACTTGTGATCTGAGGCGACACAGTTCTCAAAGCAGACCGTGATGCAGCTGCTCAGGGTGCTTTCAACAGTTCCCCAATAGAGTGTGAGAATGGGAGATGGGCTTTTCTGAGCTTCCGTGGAGAGTAGAGGTGCTGCTGTGCTTTCCTTACTATGGAGCTGAGGTGAAGGACCTGGTGAGATTCTCCGCCAGATGGACAACAAGGAATCTGGTACTCTCTACGATCTCCACAGATGAGCCATCGATGTGCAGCAGAGAGTGGTCACTCTGTGTTTTGTGTTCTTCTAACGTCAACAACCATCTCTTTGGTCGAACATTCAGAGACAGGTTGTTGGCTCTGCAGCAGTCCGATAGTCATCACACTTCCTCTTTGTATGCTGAGTCACCGTTTTTATTGATGAGACCCACAACAGTCCTTGTCATCTGCCTGATGTTGATGATGGAATTCGAAATGTGCATTGCTGCTCAGTTGTGAGTCATCTTGTGAGTCATCGGAGTTAACAGCAGTGGGCTGAGCATAAAGTCCTGGGTTCCTGCTACAGCGTCTGAGCAGTTGCCTTCGTCGCCCATAGCTCCTGCGCAGCCCGAGCAGCCGCCTCCGCTGCCCCCTGCGGCCCCAGAGCCCGAGCAGCCGCCGCCTGCTTTGCCCGTAGCTCCTGAGCAGCCGCCTCCGCTGCCCCCTGCGGCCCCAGAGCCCACGCCCGAGGCGCTCCCTCCGCCTCAAATGACTGTGCCCCCTGGGGCTCTTGTTCCTGGCCCCACTCCTGTCCCTGACCCAGCTCCAGACTTTCCTGCCCTAGTCCCCGAGGAGGTCCCGGACAGTCTGACCACCGTGTGTGCCACGCCCCCTGATTATCCACGTGTGCTTCCCTGATCGTACCCAGCTGTGTCCGATTATTTTCAATCAGTCCTGTCTATTTGAGTTCATGTCTTACTAGAGTTCAGTGTCCGTCATTGAAGTCCGTCTGCGTGAGATGTTTCCTGCACCCCGTGTTCCTAATAAATCCCCGTATCCTGCCTGCCTTGCCTGTTTCCTGCCCGTCCGCCGCTCCCGTTAAATGGCGATCGTGACACAAGGCACACGCACATCAAGTACCAATGCAGCAAATACAGATGAACAATTTAGGAGGAATACTAGTCAAAGGAAGGAAGAAAAGCAGCCCACCCTATCTCATGGTCACGGACACAAACATCAGGGAGTGTTATGAAGAAGACATCACACTTAACACCATTGGTTTTATGCAGTGAATTACACCAGAGAGAGTTTTTACATTCTAGCTGTGTTACGTAACATTCCTCAGCCTTCAGGTTTTTTCCACACAATGCACGACATGCAGGGGTGCCAAACAAAACAGCGGAACTGCAGTGTAGCCAATTATTTGTTTCAGTAGTTTTAAGAAAACTAGAACATAAAATGTTTGTTTTACTTAGTCCACAAAAGAGTTTTTACCTATCTTAGTGTATTTTACATCACATACACTCTCGGTCCGTTGTGGAGTCCATCCCACTGTAGTTGGAGAATGCTGCCATCAGTCGCTTGGTGTAGCACTCGCAGGATTTACCAGGCTCCTGTTTAAACTGATGCATCATGCCCCAGTCCATGCGCAGGAGGACCAGTCTCTGAAGGGCTGTCGCATGGTGAGGCCTGTTCTGCCTGGGGTCCAGCAGGTCACTGGCAATGTCCTTCAACTCACAGTGGGCTTGCGTTCATAGTGGGGTACCGCAGGGTTCGATTTTAGGACCACTATTGTTCCTAATTTACATAAATGATATGGATACCAATATATACAGTAAACTGGTGAAATTTGCAGATGACACCAAGGTGGGTGGTGTAGCAGATACTGAATTAGTGGCTCAGCAGCTACAGCGGGATCTTGATTTAATTAGTGACTGGGCCGATACCTGGCAGATGAAATTTAACGTCGATAAATATAAGGTACTCCATCTAGGGAGCAGAAATATAAAGTACAGGTATTTCATGGGTGTCACTGAAATAAAGGTAGCTGATCATGAGAAAGACCTTGGTGTGTATGTTGATGCTTCCATGTCCCATTCTCGCCAGTGTGGGGAAGCAATAAAAAAGGCCAATAGGATGTTGGGGTATATCTCCAGGTGTGTGGAGTTTAAGTCAAGGGAGGTAATGCTAAGATTATACAATTCCTTGGTGAGACCTCACCTAGAATATTGTGTGCAGGTTTGGTCACCATATCTTAAAAAGGACATTGTGGCCTTAGAAAAGGTGCAGCGTAGGGCCACAAAAATGATTCCTGGTCTTAGAGGAATGTCATACGAGGAACGGTTACTTGAGCTAAATCTGTTCAGTCTCAAGCAAAGGAGATTGAGGGGGGACATGATCCAGGTATATAAGATTCTAACAGGTTTGGATGCTGTTCAACCAAATAGTTACTTCAGCATTAGTTTAAATACACGAACTCGTGGCCATAGGTGGAAATTAGCGGGAGAACATTTCAAGCTGGATTTAAGGAAGCACTTCTTTACGCAGCGTGTAGAGTATGGAATAGTCTTCCTGATAATGTAGTGCAAGCTGAATCCTTGGGTTCCTTTAAATCAGAGCTAGATAAGATTTTAACGACTCTGAGCTATTAGTTTAGTTCTCCCCAAGCGAGCTTGATGGGCCGAATGGCCTCGTCTCGTTTGTATAGTTCTTATGTTCTTATGTTCAACTCCTTCATCTACAGTGTCAGATGAGCAAACCTTATCTCCCCCTTGAGGATTTGGACATACCAACATAGGGGCAAGAATTTCTGCTACCTCGTCCTGCTGCCTGAGTGTTTCGCCACGGCACTTCTTCACCGAGAAGGAGGTAGAGTCGGGTGCTGAATGGTTATGATCCTCGTCTGCAGGGGGGAGAGGGGAAGGGGCAGGGGAACCACTGGCTACTCCTCCCTCGGTGGCATAAGGAGGAAGCTGCTGTTTGGGCAGCAATGCTTGGGCAGGAGCCACACAGTTTATTTCTGGGTATCTAATTAGCGGACACCATTAGGTCCCTTCAGGGGCTCCACAGACAAACTCATTGACAAAATAGAATTGTCACAGAAAAATTCTTTGTCACATGCTCAGTCGACATGGACTGTGTGCTATTTACATATTTTTGGCACAAACGAAATCTCATATGCATATCGATGTATCTTTCGCACAAGTGGACCTCCATCACTTTAAAGAGGGTAAACTCTGATCAGGAAATTTACGACGTCAGAATAAACGGATTTTTTAACAGAAGTAACTGACATGCCCTAATAAGGAAATGCATACAATCAGAATACAATATCTGTGGTTTTTAACAGTGGTAACAATCTGATAATGAAAGGAATCAGATCAACATTTCTATAGCATGTAACAGAGCTTGCTCCCCTCCAGAACTCATTGTTCCAGTAGTTATCTGAAATCATCTGCAGGAGCTATTCTTTTATTTGTATATTAAGCATAATTATTCATGAATATTATTGATTATGTTTATTTGTTTAATGTTTTTATTTATTCGTATTTATTGTTTATAATATAATGTTATATAGTATTGCAACACTTGAAACGAGAGGTACTTGCCTGCCTTAGTGATATTTACTATTGTCTAAGTGTATTCCCACCTGTAGGAGGCAGCAATGGTTGTTATTAAAGGTGCTGAGATTACGCGGCTCAGGGCTGAAGGTGCAAAGTGAAACAGTCATTGACCGTATTTGCCATGTGTGATGGTGTCTGCATATCGGCCCTTTTGCGCCAAACAAACCAGTTCAAAGTACTGTGTGTTAAAATATCATATGAATAAATCCTCTCAAGAACTAAACTCAATATCGTATCCTCATCATTCAACGCGTCTGACTTTTGCACCTCTTACCACAAGGCAGTGGATTACATGGGGAAATTACAAACAAGGAGAATTTAATCTGTTTTTCCTCTACATTGTCGTTATTCAGAATATTACAGACTATGAACAAAAACGGACAATGTAAGAAAATAAAAAAATGTGTATGACA
The DNA here is from genome assembly GCF_023856365.1 of Brienomyrus brachyistius. NCBI lineage: Eukaryota > Metazoa > Chordata > Actinopteri > Osteoglossiformes > Mormyridae > Brienomyrus > Brienomyrus brachyistius. Next base: position 10,650 of record NW_026043536.1, read on the forward strand.
GAAAGCTAGAGTATTTTTGCAATGGTGAGCACTAGCTGGTTTATGTACTAGCTCACACTCAAGAAACAGCATAAATGCTACTCATACACAGTTGGGGGGCAGGGGTCAGTCCTTGTGCCTGTAATGAGGTCACCAGTTGAAACTAACCCAGCCTCAGCACGTCTGTGGGTCCTTGAGCAAGGCCCTTAACCCCCAGCTCCCTGGGCGCCCCAACAGGTAGCTGCACTTCGCGGACAACTTACTCCACAAAGAGTAAGTTGAGGGAGACATAAAAAACACAATTTCCCCACGGGGATTAATAAAGTCCATCCATCTATGGAATATTATTTAGCACTATATAACGCAGAATATAAGAATTACGATTTTATAAAAAGTATGCCAAATATCCATGATATAATCATTACAATGTAAACATTATAATGTAATCAACACAATGGAACCAACTGAGTATGTATTTGCACCTTTTGTTAGTCTGAGTTTCTGTTAGCTACTTTGTTAGTCCTGAATCTATGAATATTCACATTTTTATCGCGTATATTTTATCACTATGTAAAAGGACAAATATATTATCAACCTTTTAGTGAGACAATGTGTAAACGGCTGAAACTACCAAGGTTTACTACTGAAGGAAGGGATTCACCTGAGTTCACCAAAAGTTCATGGCTGAGTATTTTTAAAAAACCAAGTGGAGCTGCTCGCGCCACTATTATGTTCAACCGAGAGGCCAAACGGTAAAAGAAATGACTGTCAAACTTATCACCTAGGGGTAAATATAAATCTATACAAATATCACCTGCATGCACATTACTTCTTTTACAATAACCAACTCCTGATCCATACTGTTAGTCGTGAAAAAAATAACTATTGTGTACATAGAGGCCCTGTGTAAAAAGATAACTGCCAAGGAAAAGATCAAAAACATTTATTTCAAGGATTCAAAGTTTTTATGGTCATGTACAGTGTACAGTGCAGTTCTTATTTGATTAACTTGAATGTCTTCACAGACAAGACGATTAAACAAATAAAGCAGCGCAACATTACAGTAACTAACAACAAACAAAGCTCACGAGTACTATTACAATATTCATATCATTTATTTAAATTTAATTTTACCAAGTAAATTAATTGAAAAGCAGTTACCGCTTTACCTGCTTCTCGGGAGAAATAGCAGATATACAAACGTCATGTATGTAACTAAAATCTTAAGCCAATAAGGGCAAAGTTGTGTCGTAATGGAGGCGGATCCAGCCTGTGCAGCCTGCTAAGAGGTGCTGCCTGATGTGTCTTGCTCTCGCGGAGTTTTGGTACCATGTGACATGGTGACGTAATGCAACGGGCGATAAAAAATATAACCATGATGCATTGCGTCAGGACCAGAATGCATTGCTTTAAGCTAGCGCTGTATGTGGGTGCATGAAGTGGAAAGCACCCAATAATAAACATAACATTTTTTTAAAAATGTTTTCTTCACCGGTGCAGTGAATTTAAATAAAGAGCTATGATGGTGCTGCAAATGGCTTTGCATAGTAGTTAGTAGTAGCATTAGCCGCTGTGTGCGGCATTAGCTTTCTACAGTCCTTACAGATGGTTCGTGTTTTGTCTGTCTCCCTTTCGCCATTTATATTTTCCGCCGGGCACCCGAAATGCTGACACACAAAAGATTCAAAAGTGTCTGGGGTATCTACTATAGTAATTTAGTCAGATGCCGACATATTTACAGCAGCTCATTTGCAGCGCATTCGTGAAACGGCTTTTCGCTCCAACGAGAAATCTCGTCATGTTGTAATATCGCGAGATCTCGTGACACGCGTTTCACTCCCACTTCTTAGTAACAGTCATGATTTGATAAAGTGACAACCTGCGTAATAATTGGTAATACATAGAGTTTGCTATTGTTCAGGCTAGCAGACTGTTATGGCTTGAGGTTAATGGTGCCTGTTACTTGTGAATTTTCACATTTGCAGGGATCTTCTGCCTCGTGAACGTGAAACGGGTAATTATGCTAAAAGAAGAAAAAAGCAGAACTGCAATGTGTGTAAGGCTGGTGCTGATTTTTCAGTCTGAACACAGTAAAATTTATACAAATTACCTGTATTCAAACTTGTATTCTTTATATAGTTTGGTTAATTACTATTTAAAAGTTTTATCTGCGCTCCATTGTATAACTTATATTGGAGACTTGTATGTACTTTTCGATTGGAAATGGTTAGCTGTATACAGGGGCGCCGCTAAGGGGGGGAAAGTTGGGACAATTCTAAGGGCCCACGCCCTTTAGGGGCCCCCAGAGATCTGAATGGGTGTGATAGGGGGGCCCAACCTCATATTTTGTCATAGGGCCCAAAATTGCTAGCGGCGCCCCTGGCTGTATATACTTTGAATATTTTTATGATTAATTTCTTTGTTTATTTAATTTGGCAACAGATCTGCACTTTTAGCAGTATTGCTGTCAATTTTTGTGAAAGTTGTTACTAAATAAAACAAAAGAAGCAGACTTGTGTAAATCCTATATTGGTCGTGTATTCTTCCTGTAGCGTAGTGACAGCTTTTTGTACGGAAGCCGTGAACGGCTGTGCTTGCAAATATATTTTCTTCTGAATAATTAGAAGGATAAGCATATTTTGTCGCCGCCGCGAGATAGTCATGCCATACACAGCTCTGCTCGTTTTTGTACTGTAACCGTGTTACTTAATTTGCGAATCCATGAATTTAACGTTGACATTAAGTCAACATTGACATTGACAACGTTGACATTAAGTGTTGCACCTATCTAGTGTTTTACCGTGAAGGGCATGTTATATCTTGTCTCTAAGTCGCACTATGGTCCAGGGGAATGCTATGTCATATTAGAACATGTGTCGATGATGTGGCAATATAAATATTTTAGAATACTGTCAGTTTTAGTTTCAGAAATCCATCATTTGAGAAAAAAGGCCAGTCACGACAAATATATATGGAATATAACAACAGAGGTTAGCTGTATTTGTTTAAGTGTAAAGATGCACATAGAAACATGCATGAGCTCATCTGAGAATAAACTGAATGCAATGAAGATTTGTGACTCCTGCTGGAAAATGCGAATAGTGGCAGGGTCTTCAAGCAGTACATTTGTCTGAGAGTCAGTTAATATTAGGAAAGGCACCGTTTTTTTTTCAATGGCGCTAATTATCAAGAAGGAAATGGAGTACCCCAGTACCTGGTTTACGGGCACTGGAAGCTCCAGTATCAGTCAGACTTTCATGTAAGTATATGTGTGTTTAATGACTTGTGCATGTTTCATCTTTACCAGGGGCAGAGGGGAAACTCAATAAATAGCCTTCTCTCACACTTCCAGGCCTGCAGAACTGAGCATGTCCCCTGGTTTTGTGCATATGTCTGTAGGCTTTGAGTTTTTCCTATGGGGGCTTCAATTTCCTCCCAGAGTACAAATACGTGCAGATCAGTTGCATTGGGGAGTCCATACTGTGATGCTGAGTGGGTGTAGGAGGAGATTGAGAGATGAAACTCCGGATGATTTACTCCCTCGGCTAACTAACCAGAACAGGATCGTACCAATACCAAAATGATAAGTTTATAAATGTTTTTAAATGTTTTTCACTACCCTGATTCATTCAGTTATTTCTGTTTGTTAATTCCATCCCCCAAGCAAATACATAAATAAACAAACAAATATTCAGGGGGAATGTGTCATAGGTGATAGAATCAGTGGATGAATCTAAAGAAAAAAAGTAATGATTTCTTTCTCTCCAAAACACAATGCACAAAACTCTTAAGTTAGGTAAGACATTGAAATTTTATGACAGTAGCATGATGCAGAGGAACAACAGAAGGAAAAATCTAACTAAACCTGAGTCAACTAGGACTAATTACACTAAATTAAGTGGAACACACAAAATACCTAAAACAACTTAATAAACAAGCAAGAAATATTACATTGATTAACTATACTGATGCCTGAGGGAAGTTCTTGTGCATAATGCAGCAAGTATATACAGCTGCAGAGACACTACACATAGTGCAAATAAATTAAAAGTATACAGTACACACACTGATTCCTGAAAAATCTAAATACCATGGAATACTAATGAAATACTGATGATGATGATAATAATAGAAATAATAATGAATTAGTTAGGGTATTATGCAATTGACATGTACAATTAAAAAAGAAATTGCACCAGACATTTCCTGTGGCAAAGAAGGGTTGCTTTGTGCCACATTACTCAAGTCAATTCACTTTATTTTGTATAGTACATTTTCATAGCCTTACATTGTCTCAAAGCACTTTACTTTGTCCCTGCCCAATTGTCCCAGTGAGCAAGATCTAGCCTGAAAAATTAGAAAGCGACATTGGCAAGGATAAACTCAGTCATAGTAAGAAACCTTTGGAGGAACCAGAGTGAAAGGGGAGCCCATCCTCCACAGGGCAGAAGTCAGGTTAACAAAGTCCTGATTTATATGGTTTATATGGTTCAATTAGTTAAGTCCGGATGTAAATACAGAATAACTGGCAGCAGGGCACACAGGAAAGACGTAAACAGGCAGGAGGGCAGGCAGGAGGGTGGCACAGGCAGGACGTAATGGGCAGGAGGGCGGGCAGGCAGGGCAGCACAGGCAGCCAGAACTGTTTTGCCACTGCAGTTTGTTTTACAATTTCATCTGCATTTGTTCCCCAAGGTATAACAGCAGCTAATTTATGAACATGCTGCTTTTCAGAAAAGTTTAATTTCCAGGAGCATGACCAGTGCATACATTTAGTGTTGATGGTTCTTTGTAAAATGGATGTTCTGTACTTTTATTGATCTGTCCATCCATCCATCCATCCATCCCATCCATCCATCCATCCATCCATTCATCCATTTTCTAACTACTTCTGATGAAGTTCCGGGTTATGAGGTATCCTGAAGCCCAGGCAATATGGGACAAACACACACATGCACACACATAGGGTATACCTATCCTTATGGGGCCCGCTCATTGACTTCTATTGGATAAATGCTAACGCTAACTATGACAATCTTAACCCCCACCCTGCCCTAACCATAACCATAAGTAACCAAGCAAAATAAAAGAGGTTTTGCATTTTAGTTTTTCCACAGCAGTCACAGATTTTTATAAAATAGAGTTTTCCTGGTTTTCAGTTTCGTGGTCCCCATAAGGGAAAAAAAAAACAGGTATTTATCACGCTATGGGGTAGGATAGGTATACCCGCTCGCACACACACACACAGACATGCACACAAATGGATAGATCACCACAGTTACTATGGATGTCGATCCTGCAATAATGAGACAGAACTATCATACTTAACAGGATCATATCCCTAGTTCTACATATGCATAATTATATTTAAAAAAGATCCCACGCACCTAGCACATGAGATGTTTGAACTTCTGCCCTCTGGTAAACGTTACCGCAGTATGCATTGCAGAACAACCAGATTTAATAAGAGCTTCTAACCCCAAAGCCATCAGAATACTAAATGCTAATGAACATACGTTTATGTGAAACCCTACTCTCTCTTACTCTCTGTGCACTTTATTACCACAACTGGTATTAAGTTTACTTTTTATTTATACAGTATAGTGCAATAATATAATCACGATTTGTGTGTGAGTGTGCCCTGTGATGGGCTGCCCCCCATCCTGGATTGTTCCCTGCCTCGTGCCCATTCCACATTCCGGGATAGGTTCCGGACCACCCGCGACCCAGTAGGATAAGCAGTTTGGAAAATGGATGGATGGATATAACTAACATAAGACAGACATTACACCTAACAAACAATAAACACGAAATAAAGGAGTGGATACAAAAAAAATGTAATGCAATGACCAGATTTAACACCTGGATTATGTCCCCCCTTAGTCTCCTTTGCTCGAGGCTAAACAGATTCAGCTCAGCTAACCTCTCCTCATTAAACATTCCTCTAAGACCAGGAATCATTCTCCCAGCCAAGCAAGCCTGAGTCCGGCTTCCACTCCCCGATCCCCAGCAATGTTAACTTGGAAGGGCGTATTCTGTATGCACAACTGAGACAACCCAGGTGGAGCTCAGCTTATCGGCTGGCAAAATTGCCTTCAGGTATCACCCACCCTAGTGAGAGTCCAAGCTAGGGCCGTTCTCAGAACTCACCCTAAACGAAGTCCTGCTCAAAAGTTGTAATGACCGCCTGAGGTACCTGTCAGCCTTGCCCGTAATGAGTCAGTGGGTGTAGCCGGGCTGACACGCTTTTGGGCATCCAATTGCTGAGAACTCCCCTTCGGTTCTGACAAACTGTACGATCACAAGCAGTGACAGCAGAGCCACAGACAAGCTCAACCAACAGAGAGCGAATGGTAAGCACCCAGCACCCGAAGGGCTCAACTGATCACATCCAAACGACTTCCTGATGGGATTGTGTACGTAACTGGTTTACTGTTGTTAATAGTGGTTGAACTTCTATGCAAGTCCCCTTGTTGGGGGAGAGGGAATGAATGAAAGCATAAGGTGAAATAAAACCTAAAATAAATCAAAAGGTTAAACGGGAATCAAACCAAATGAATTGTGTTTCTTATTCAATTGTAAACATCAATTAGTTATGCAACAATAACCTAATTGGATGTTAATGTATTGTGATCAAACTGATTTAGTCCGTGAAGTTGATTCCTGCTTTCAGGCAAGAACCTGTGTGTCCAATTATGCGTGTTGTATCACCGCAGTTGACCACCAGAGACCCAACTCAGATGTTGTTAACCTACTATGGCGGACCACTAGAGGTGCAATTTCAATGGAGTGGCACTGCTATGGCTTGCCACTAGAAGCGCAATTTCAAAATTGAGTGGTAGTTCTATGCCTGACCACTAGAAGCGCAATTTCGAAATGGAGTGGTAGTTCTATGCCTGACCACCGGGGGCGCAATATCGAAATGGAGTTGTAGTTCTATGCCTGACCACTGGAGGCGCGATTTTGAAATGGAGTGGTAGTTCTATGCCTGACCACTGGAGGCGCAATTTCGAACTGGAGTGGTAGTTCTATGCCTGACCACCGGGGGCGCAATATCGAAATGGAGTGGTACTTCTATGCCTGACCACCGGGGGCGCAATATCGAAATGGAGTGGTAGTTCTATGCCTGACCACCGGGGGCGCAATTTCGAAATGGAGTGGTAGTTCTATGCCTGACCACTAGAGGCACGATTTCGAAATGGAATAGTAGTTCTATGCCTGACCACTAGAGGCGCGATTTCGAAATGGAGTAGTAGTTCTATGGCTTGTCACTAGAAGCGCAATTTCAAAATTGAGTGGTAGTTCTATGCCTGACCACTAGAAGCGCAATTTCGAAATGGAGTGGTAGTTCTATGCCTGACCACCGGGGGCGCAATATCGAAATGGAGTGGTAGTTCTATGCCTGACCACTAGAGGCGCGATTTCGAAATGGAGTAGTACTTCTATGGCTTGCCACTAGAAGCGCAATTTCAAAATTGAGTGGTAGTTCTATGCCTGACCACTAGAAGCCCAATTTCGAAATGGAGTGGTAGTTCTATGCCTGACCACCGGGGGCGCAATATCGAAATGGAGTGGTAGTTCTATGCCTGACCACTAGAGGCGCGATTTCGAAATGGAGTGGTAGTTCTATGCCTGACCACTAGAGGCGCAATTTCGAACTGGAGTGGTAGTTCTATGCCTGACCACCGGGGGCGCAATATCGAAATGGAGTGGTAGTTCTATGCCTGACCACCGGGGGCGCAATATCAAAATGGGAGTGGTAGTTCTATGCTGGCCACTAGAGGCGCAATATCGAAATTGAGTGGTAGTTCTATGCCGGGCCACTAGAGGCGCAATTTCGAAATGGAGTGGTAGTTCTATGCCTGACCACTAGAGGCACGATTTCGAAATGGAATAGTAGTTCTATGCCTGACCACTAGAGGCGCAATTTCGAAATGGAGTAGTAGTTCTATGGCTTGTCACTAGAAGCGCAATTTCAAAATTGAGTGGTAGTTCTATGCCTGACCACTAGAAGCGCAATTTCGAAATGGAGTGGTAGTTCTATGCCTGACCACCGGGGGCGCAATATCGAAATGGAGTGGTAGTTCTATGCCTGACCACTAGAGGCGCGATTTCGAAATGGAGTAGTACTTCTATGGCTTGCCACTAGAAGCGCAATTTCAAAATTGAGTGGTAGTTCTATGCCTGACCACTAGAAGCCCAATTTCGAAATGGAGTGGTAGTTCTATGCCTGACCACCGGGGCGCAATATCGAAATGGAGTGGTAGTTCTATGCCTGACCACTAGAAGCGCGATTTCGAAATGGAGTGGTAGTTCTATGCCTGACCACTAGAGGCGCAATTTCGAACTGGAGTGTAGTTCTATGCCTGACCACCGGGGGCGCAATATCGAAATGGAGTGGTAGTTCTATGCCTGACCACCGGGGGCGCAATATCAAAATAGAGTGGTAGTTCTATGCCTGGCCACTAGAGGCGCAATATCGAAATTGAGTGGTAGTTCTATGCCTGGCCACTAGAGGCGCAATTTCGAAATGGAGTGTAGTTCTATGCCTGACCACTAGAGGTAACCAAAGATATAGCTAGGCGGTTGCCGACGCTAGATGAGTGACACACACATTTAATGCATGCGCATGCTGCTTGTGGCCTTCTTCTGTGCCTTGCACAGTATAAAACCCCTTAAAACAATTACTGAAGCGAGACGGCGCACGCGTTACGGCGACAGATTTAAATTGTGAGTGCACTATATCTCGTCGCAAATGGTGCTTAACCACGGCGGGTCTCAAGCACAGGAGACTCCCAATTTCTAATGACACACACTTGGCTCACAGCGCAAAGTTGTGTTAAACTTGCTTTGTCTAAAGCAGGCACACACATACGAGTATGATCCTGATAGGTAACTAAGCTATCGGTCTTATGTCCAAGCGCAACATAATTTAGGTTAGAACCTCATAACAAGTATTCCCGTTCGCTAATAGAGAGATCTCTCCCAGGATATATAGAAACGGAGACACTCGTCCGAATTGAACCTGGAAACAAAGCGCTACATCTGAGAATCTCGTCAGACATAGGGTTAAAGTTTACTGCAGTTTAATACGAAAGAACTACAATGAAATCACCGAAAATAAAACAAAATAATATAACTACTAATAATAGAAATAAAAATAACTATAATAAGCCCATATGATCCCGCTTAAATGCCTTCAGATTGCCATGAGTGCGACTTTTGCAACCAGTTGACAGTAGCGCTTCTTCACTGCACGTTCGGTCATAAAAAGTTTAAATTGTGTGCTCAGAATAAGTTTAAACCTTGTGCCTTGTGATTATTAACCAATTTTTATGCTGAATGGTCGGCTCAAACTCAATTGCGAAACACCGTGAGTCTGTTAATGTGTGACTTAAATGGAACTCATTAATAACCAGTATCACGTAATAACCTGGGTTAGAATAGAAGGCTTGTCCAACGAGCTGCGTCACCAGGTAATGTAAACGATCGGTAGCGAAGCTCCCCTCACGGCCAATGAGAGAGAGTCTCGCGATATTTCAGGCGAATTTGAGGTTTCAGAGCGTAGATCGCACAGGCAGGGATTCTTGTGAGCACTCAATGAACGGAGGCTGAAGTTGTGTAAAAGACATGCATTATTCCTATAACTAACATAAGACAGACATTACACCTAACAAACAATAAACACGAAATAACGGAGTGGACACAAACAATGTAATCATGAAAATGCAATGACCAGATTTAAAATGAGTAACCTTAAAAGGGAAAATACTGTTCTGCAAAGCAAGCAATTTGTGGAAATACTGTCCTAAAGTAATATAGCAGGTGAATAGGAGTTTAGGTTGTTATAAATGAAAGGAAGTTTGTTTACTTGGTTGCAGAGTGGGGGGGGGGGGGGTCTTGGCAGTTGGTTGCGGAGGCTGATGAGCTGATGGGTGATGGCACTCAGGGAGGCGCGGTGTTTGCAGCGGTTGTTGGAGTGGAGCCCCTCTGATTCCCTCTCCTGGTGAAGCTTGGGCTTGGTTGCAGTTCTCTGTCCAGCTGGGTCTTCACTGATAGGCTTCAGGAGGGCTTCTTGTGGGCTTCTCTTCTCTTGGGCTGATGTTCTCTGCCTCTCTTCGTGCTGATGGTCTTTTGTTTTCTCCTCCCTTCTGTTTCTCCTCTCCTGGCTTTGTTCTGAGGTGCCAGGTTTTATAGTGTAAAGTTCGTGAATAGGAGTGACCAGGAATTCGACTCCTGGACCAATGGCTGACCATCCATTTGGCGGGCTTTCGGAAGGGGGTCTGTATCAGTCCTTTTGAGATTTATGACCAGAGTGATTTCCCTTGTATTGATGATTTTCGTTAGGCTGGTGTAACTTTTGATATATTCACTTTCGTGGTAACCACTGACCAGATTTGGAAACTGGAGTGATTTTCCATCGGTTTGATACCAAACATGCCATAGCAGCCTAGCGGTTCACACCTCATACCATCTGTAATGATTAATTAATGATTACTTATATTATGTCGTTATGTTATATTACTCACACCTTATTTTATGCCTCACAATCTATATAATTGTAAATATACTGTGTAGCTGCTGGCGCGTTCCAAACTAAATCTCATTGTACTTACAATGTCAATAAAAACATCCATCCATCCATCTAGGCAGGCCAGTGTCGCCTCCATCCTTCCTGAAGTCAGTGATTCCTTTGTCTTTGTGCTGTTTAGTGCCAAATTGTTTGCTGAACTCCAACCTATCAGTTTCTGGACCTCATCTCTGTAAGCTGACTCATAAGAACCAAAGAGATTTACAAATGAGAGGAGGCCATTCGGCCCATCAAGCTCCTTTGAGGAGAACTTAGCTAATAGCTCAAAAATCTTATCTAGCTCTGATTTAAAAGAACCCAGGGTTTTAGCTTGTGTTACAATAACAGGAAGACTATTCCATACTCTAACTACACGCTGTGTACAGAATGCTTCATCAAATTCGTTTTAAAATGTTCTCCAGCTAATTTCCACTTATGGCCACGAGTTCTGGTATTTAAACTAACATTGAAATAGCCATTTGGCTGAACAGCATCCAGACCTGTTAGAATCTTAAACACCTGGATTATGTCCCCCCTTAGTCTCCTTTGCTCGAGGCTAAACAGATTCAGCTCAGCTAACCTCTCCTCATTAGACATTCCTCTAAGACCAGGAATCATTCTCGTTGCCCTACGTTGCACCTTTTCCAAGGCAGCAATGTCCTTCTTAAGGTATGGTAACCAAACCCGCACACAATATTCTAGGTGGGTCTTACAAGGAATTATATTATCGTAGCATCACTTGCCTTGTCTTAAACTCCACACACCTAGAGATGCAATGTGCCTTCTCGCGTGGTGTTCCTGCAGAGGGAGTCTGTGAGTGCTGGAGATTGGGGGAGGGGGCAGTGTGGCTATGTCTGCTCTGTGTTCCTCCAGACGAGCAAAGAAGCTGTTTAGCTCCTTTGCTAAAAGGGCGTTGCTGTTAACAGTGACGGTGTTGTTGCCTTTGAAGTTTGTAATGTGTTGTATTCCCTGCCACACCCACTGTGGGTTGTTGTATGTGAAGTAGACCTCTATTTTCTGTTTCTCTGCCTGCCTGGCAACCTTGATGCCCCTATTCAGGTTAGCTCTGGCTGCACTCTGTGTTCTTGACTGCGCTGTCTTTGTCCTGTAGTATTGTATTGTTGCTCTTGTGTTTATCTTGCACTTTCTCCCTCTGTTTGTGCTCCTTTCACTCTGTATAGTTCTATCTTGCCCGCACTTGTGTCATCTTGTGTTGTTTCTGTTTTTCTTCTTTGTGTTGCACCGTGGTCCAGGAGGAACAATGTTTCCTTTCACTGTGTACTGTGTATATTGCTGAAATAACAATAAACCCACTTGACCACCTGCCTCAATTCATCCTGAAGAGTTTTCCAATGTTGTTCAAAGGTCTGTTTGTTTCGAGTGAAGGACACGCCCCTGGACGTGCTGGATAAGGGGACCACAGATCAGTGTCCTCAGTCCTGCTTCTCCCTTCAAAGCTGAGAGGAAGATGACCCGCCTGCTGCTTCTGGTTTTGGCTTATGGAGCTCTGCTTATCTCCACAGAGGCCCAGCAAGATTACCACAGTCTCCCTGCACTCACAAGACGGCCATTAAACTCGCAGTCGAAAATGCTCATCAAGGAACCCGTCAGCACATGAATTTCCTATAACATCCAGGGCCGTCCGAAGGTAACTGCTGAGAAAGTGTTTACAAAAGTGTGAAACTTTCATCATCTGCAAGCTGAACTAATGAGTATCACATTGATTTTGATGTTTTAATTTCAATGCATATGATGCTTAATGTCTCTTCACAATGAAAGTGATGGTTGTATATCTCAGCCCTGGTCAATTTTACCTTCTCACAGTTTCTCTCTGAATCTGCTGCAGTCAAGTCTGTGACAGTTTGCCTTTTTTGGGTGATTATTGTTTGTTATATTGCCTTTAAAACAGTTGTAGGCAATTTTGTATATAACGTGTTTATGTGATTTAGATCAGCAGTGAATACATTGACATTGAGATTCTCTTGAGAGCAACAAAATGTCCAAAGTCAACTGCAACAGACCATCGGGCTGACTGTATTTTCATGGACAAGAGGGTAAGTAAAGAGTCACTGTGACTGTGAGCATTGGACATATCAGTTAGCAAATTAATTTAGGTTCATGTTAACTTTTTTGATGCCCTGCGGGGGAAAGTTAGCCAACAATAAAGTAACAAATACATAGGTGGCCTCAAAGAGCCAGTTCCTTCACCTTATTCTCAAATTTTAGTAGGTTTACAGGCTTAAAGGCTGGATTACCAGGCAGAAGCAAATGCTAATCATCTGAGGGGTGACCTGTAGATTATGCTTCGAGCTATGAACCCTAGCTGGCCTTATTTAAAGACCTGTGGGCTGTACTACAAAGCGGGTTTTACATACCCAGAGTTAACTCAATCGAGCCAGGTTAACTAAAACTCATTGTTGAAATCAGCCTTAAATGGCAGTGTGGTGTTTTGTGGTGAAAGGGCAGGACTTAACTCTTGTTTTAATTAGAAAGCCAGTAATTAAACCTGGTCAGAGCAGGGTAGATGTGCAGTGTGAATTACCCTTTAAATTTACCTCTTTAAATAGTGAACTACAGGACCACTTAGCTTGATCGGAGGACAGTATTTTAATACAGAGCAGTGTTCAGTTAAACGGGATTTGTTGTTCATACTTTTAGATGAACTTGCTTTGTATAATATAGCCTTATGGTGACCCTGCTTTGGAAGCTCTTTCTCTAAAATTGTTCTGTGTCATTAACCCTGCACTCCAGCAGCTCTGCCTTAAATCATTAGATATATCTTTACTACACCTTCTCTCACTGTATTTATTGCCCACCACTCTTTAAATACTGTTTTTGTGTGTCTGTGTGTTTTTGCAGCCATTCATTAACTGTAGAGTTTGCAGCAGACGGTCTGGTAATGATCTTACACATCCATCAAATGACTGTGTACCAAACAAGAAAGTGGATGAAGTAAGTGTAGAGAGTCTTAGCATTATGGAAATGTAACAGGTGTGTGAATTGTGTCTAAACATGTGGTTAAACTTTGATTGTGTTTGTACATGCAAAAATTGATCAGAGTACTGTTTATTAATGACAATGTAACTTTTAATCTGAACAACAGTGGCAGCACCAAGGAAAAGCTTGGGGGGGGGGGGCTCTAGCTCCTCCTCCAATGACCATAGTACCCCCACAGCACCCCCAAAATATTGGTTTCATTTTTCTTTAACTATCTGTAAAATCTGTATATTGTGTAAGACATTTTTTGCGGTTTTTACAGCATACTTGTAGTGTATTTTTTCTTCAAAGTACACATAGAGGCTCTGTGAGCTAGACGTTAGAATTTCATATTTTATCCTATTTTATCCATGCTGTAGCTTATCGTGCTGTGTGCTTCTATACACCATCTACATAAGCTGAAAAGCTAAAGCACCCGGTCTAAATAATCTCACTCCCCTATAGCACCTGTAGCATTAAGTCACTGGCGCTGCCACTGCTGAATAAACGACTCCAATCTGACTAAACCGCTTAACTTTTCCTCCCCATGTTACATTTCAGGACAAACGACGTAATATGTGTCCTTCTGATAAACCTCTTCTCAGACCTAAAACTGCCTTGGCTTCCAAGGACACTAAAGAAGCTGAAGGAGACCGTCTGGCTGTTTCTGATGGCTGATGGTCCTGCAATGTGGACCAGAGGAGGAAACTGGGAGGGAAAATGCTTTGCTTTATATCATGCCCACCAAAGCCCCCAGTGAGTAAGCCATAGGCGCCGATAGCATGGAAAAACTCCCAAGAAGGAAGAAACCTTGGGAGGGACCAAACTCAAAGGGGGAGCCCATCCTCCTGGGGCCGGCAAAGTGTAGGTGCAGGATCACAAAAAACTTGACGAGAGAAACGAGAGAATTCGACTGTCCCTCACAAAAACTGTAAAGTTTTAGTGGCTAAATTGCTTTTTCTATGCCTTTTCAAACAGGAGGAGATTTGTTTGGCTATACGTAGAAATTTTCTATACAATTTAGACAGCACAGAATCATTAACCTACTTTAATGCATTTATTAATACAACCACATATTTCACACATTTTGACATCAGTCATGCAGTGAAGATACAGTCTCTTTATTTCTTGACGCCAACCCTCCCCATTAATCCGGGCTTGGGACCGACACCTAGTTGAGCTGGCTTTCTCCCTTAAGTGGCTGGGTTAGGCTAAACTATGTACATATTTATGAAGACTACTATAAATTTATAAAGACCTCCCTAAATATGTAGTCTAACAAAACGCAGTTTAAAGAAGGTAGCCTACCTGGTAAACAAAGAAATTAAAAGGCCCACAGCATATAATCGGGCTATATCCAAGCAGTTTTTAAGAACGTAACCTACATGGCGAAATTGAATTACTTTCTGGACCAACAAACGCAACCAGACATGAACATTATGCACCTTCCTAGTCTTGATGTATGTCGTCATACAGATGAGGACGTTAAGGCAGCCTTTAGGTCCGACCCATCATGCACTGCAGTTTTTTGCAAATTCCTCAGATGGAAAACCATTAAATACCTCTTCTATTACCTTATATTACCTTATATTCATGTAATAAATATACAAATATCAATTAGTTGGAAATCAGCCAGACAGACGTAATTACTACAAATGGTTTCCACTGTATTTGTGACTCTGAGTGCCGCAGGCTTGGATGCAGTGCCGCACCATTTTGTAAGGCATGCACTGGCCAATCATGTAGCACTTCTCTCATAAATATTAATGAGACATCACCTACCACCCTGCAAAAAAGAAATTTGCCGCTCGTCCCCCTGCACATGAACCAACATGGCTGTGTCAACCAGCGGAGCTCCGGAGCCTCTGGAGAAACACGCGGCAAAAAAGGCTCGCATACGGTCTTCCAGAGTTTGGGAATACTTCAGTCATGACACCTTTTCTGCGCCTCTACTGTAGCTGGCGTTAATGACGCTGTTTCAGCCATTTTATATTTTCTGTTTACTTATTCTGTCATGTAAGACTGAGACAAATTATCGTTTACGACTATTCTTACACACTGTAGCCTGACTTGCTGACTTAAGTAAGCTTAACTATAAGCTACCTTTGCTAGTGTTTGTGAATAACATGTTTCTCTAGTTATGAAATTATTCCATGTTTTAGCATCTGTTTCAACATTAAAGTCAAATTGGTATATTGAAATATGTAAAAACTATTGAACTATTAGCTTAAGTCTAACATAGAAAATCCTACTGAATCTCTTAAGATTTTCCTTTTTTGTTAATGCACTAATGTTTAAGAAGTGTCTTAATTGAATTTCAGATTTGTGTGTGGGTGGGAGTGGGTGAATTGTATTAAATTCATACATTCATTCTTTTGGCTCAGACATTACTGACCTAAAACAAATTGAGGCATTGGGTAAGTGCTTAAATTAGCTACTAAATGGCAAAAAAATATTCTAAATATCACATTTTCCATTCTTCGGTATAATTTTAATGAATCACCTATGCTGCCAAACATTAACGCATAGATTGTCACAACACTCTATGTTTTAGTTCTTCTTTATGTGTATAGGACGGTGTGATGGTTCTGGTGGTGGGTGTGGCCGACGCTGCTCGCGATGTTTGGCTATGCTGCAGTCCCAGGGACCAAGTTGGAACACATTTCCACCTTCAAGCTTAGGTGGAAAAACGGCACCGAGACCCAGCAGCAGGACAACTTCTTGTCCAGACAACCAGCCCTGCTTCATCATTGAAGTAAGCCCTGTGAACAGGAGCGAGATGTACTTCTGCAGTGGATGTTATAGCGGAAAGAACATCCCCATCCTCACGTCTGCCGGAGTGCCCCCTCAAGTGGGTGTGTGACTTAACTCGATGGATGAATTGGACAGAATGTACTGTTACTAGAGGTCGACCGATATGGGTTTTTCAAGTCAAGGGTCAGGCGATGGCCGATATATGCTGCTGATTTTTTTTGGCCGATAATTGGACGTTTTCCCCTCTATTTGCATGGTAAAATATCACACTAATAATAACAAACGATACACAAAATTTCTCAATTTAGCATTTATTGAATACTCGAATACTTGAATACTGGAAACAATAACACATTATAAACAATAAAAATAGCAGCATCAGAATCTCTGTTAGTGCACAATATAGCAGCAAACTCCTCATGTTTGACGGAAGGAAATTTGTAAACAATACAAAAAGGAATAAGCATGTTATCTTTAGTTGTAATCCCACTTCCAGTCCTGAGTCTTACTCACCACACTCATACTTCACAGCAAACAGACAGCAGTTAATTAACCAGAAGAGAAAATGCAAAAACACAACAGAACTTGTAAATAATAACAAACTAATAGACAATAAAAATAGCAGCATCAGAATCTCTATTAGTGCCAAATATAGCAGCAAACTCCTCATGTCTGACGGAAGGAAAATTTGTAAATACACAAAGGAATGAGCACATCTTCAGTTTTAATCCCATTTCCAGTCCCTGAGTCTTCCTCATCCCACAAGCAGGCAAGGCATGTCACCCCGGTTGTGTAACACTTATTTTATAAAATAAATAAGTGCCCCCTGCGGCCCCAGAGCCCGAGCAGCCGTCTCCGCTGCCTGCAGCTACCGCGCCCACGTCCGAGGCGCTTTCCCTGCCTGCAGCTCCCGGGCAGGCGCCCCCTCTGCAGCCTGCAGCTCCAGTCCCTGGCCCCACTCCAGTCCCTTCTCCCCCTGTGACTCTGGTACCCTCACCCCGACGAGCCCGACCCCGGCCGCAGGTCCTTATGTCTGTGTCCCATAAGGGGAGAGGACACAGACGCACGGCTGGGGTCCCACCCGCCCAGCCCCCTGGCTCGCCCTCCCTCGCCGGCGCTAGGGCTTGGTCGGCACCTGCGGGTCCTGGCCCTCCGGGTCGGCTGTCGTCTGCGGGTCCCCCTCCGCGGCCTCGTCGCCCTGCCTCGGTCCCTCCTCCGGCGTCTTATCGGTTGCCTGCGGGCCCCCCGACGGCGGCTCCTCATTCGCCTGCTGGTCCTCCCGCTCTGGCGTGTCGGAGGACGTCGCCGTCTGCTGCGGCTCCCCCTCTCTCCTTGCCCTCGCCAGGGTCCCTTCCAGCTCCTTCGTCCCCTTCCTGGTCTCCCCTCCGACTCCCTCCTTCGTCCCTGCGTCTGTCCCTCACCCCGTCTCCTCGGCCCCTCCGGCTCCCGGCTCCCGGCCGCCTGCAGCCCTTCCGGCTGCCTCCCGTCGCCCGCTGGGTCTCCCTCGGCTCCTCTTGGTTCCCCCTCCTTCTCTCCCTGGCCTCCCGTCTTTGTCCCTCCTGCCTCTGCTCCCCCTCGCTTTGTTCCTCCTGTCTCTGTCCCTCCTCTCTTTGTCCCTCGTCCCTCTGGCTCTGCTCCTCTTTCCCCGATGTTCCCTTCGTTCACTCCCGGTCCTTTTGTCCTGCCTGTTCCCTCCGTGTCCCCTTCTGATCTGTTTCTCTGCCTTTCCTGTCTTATGTCAAGTCTTGTCCTGGCTCCTTCCCCTGTGCCAGTTCTGTCTGTCCGTTCTGTTCCCTGTCCCTCATTATGAGGTTTTATATAGATATACATATATGCCCGGCTTGTCCGCTCCTCGTGTGTGCCACGCCCCCTGATTACCCACGTGTGCTTCCCTGATCGTCTCCTGCTTTGCCCGATTACTTTGATTAGTCATGACCTATTTTAAGTCCTGGTCTTACCTGTTTGCCCTGTCCGTCATTGTAGTTTGTCAATGCCTGCGTTCCGTCCTGCTCTACCCGCTCCGTTTCCCCGATTAAAGACCCGTTTTCACAAACACAAAAAAAACTATATGTATACATATACATACACTGAACAAAAATATAAACGCAACACTTTTGTTTTTGCTCCCATTTTTCATGAGATGGACTTAAAGATCTACAATTCATTCCAGATACACAATATTACCATTTCTCTCAAACATTTCTCACAAATCAGTCTAAATGTGTGATAGTGAGCACTTCTGCTTTGCTGAGATAATCCATCCCACCTCACAGGTGTGCCACATCAAGATGCTGATCTGACATCATGGGTAGTGCACAGGTGTACCTTATACTGCCCACAATAAAAGGCCACCCTGGAATGTGCAGTTTTGTCTCACAGCAAAATGCCACAGATGCCACAAGCATTGAGGGAGCGTGCAATTGGCATGCTGACAGCAGGAATGTCAACCAGATCTGTTGCTCGTGCATTGAATGTTCATTTCTCAACCATAAGCCGTCTCCAAAGGCGTTTCAGAGAATATGGCAGTACATCCAACCGGCCTCACAACCGCAGACCACGTGTAACCACACCAGCCCAGGACCTCCACATCCAGCAGGTTCACCTCCAAGATCGTCTGAGACCAGCCACTCAGACAGATGATGCACGGCCCCATGTTGCAAGGATCTGTACACAGTTCTTGGAAGCTGAAAATGTCCCAGTTCTTGCATGGCCAGCATACTCACCGGACATGTCACCCGTTGAGCATGTTTGGGATGTGCTTGACCGGCGTATACGACAGCGTGTACCAGTTCCCACTAATATCCAACAACTTCGCACAGCCATTGAAGAGGAGTGGACCAACATTCCACAGGCCACAATTGACAATCTGATAAACTCTATGCGAAGAAGATGTGTTGCATTGTATGAGGCAAATGGTGGTCACACCAGATACTGACCGGTTCTGAGTCCCCAGACCCCCAATAAAGCAAAAAACTGCACATTCCAGGGTGGCCTTTTATTGTGGGCAGTATAAGGTACACCTGTGCACTACCCATGATGTCAGATCAGCATCTTGATGTGGCACACCTGTGAGGTGGGATGGATTATCTCAGCAAAGCAGAAGTGCTCACTATCACACATTTAGACTGATTTGTGAGAAATGTTTGAGAGAAATGGTAATATTGTGTATCTGGAATGAATTGTAGGTCTTTAAGTCCATCTCATGAAAATGGGAGCAGAAACAAGAGTGTTGCGTTTATATTTTTGTTCAGTATATATATTTATGGGTGTATCGAGACTAGATGGTCAGTATGGATAACTAAGGTGCACTAAAACTGGGTGAGCAGGCAAGGCATGTCACCCAGGTTGTGTGACAATTATTTTATATAAATGTATATATGTATATATATATTCCATCCACCATCCCTCCTTTACGGAGAACTGCGTTATTTTTATTGTCCATTACGAAAAAAATAAAAAAACTATATATATATATATATATATATATATATACATATATATTTATGGGTGTATCGAGACTAGATGGTCATTATGGATAACTAAGGTGCACTAAACTGGTGAGCAGGCAAGGCATGTCACCCAGGTTGTGTGACAATTATTTTATATAAATGTATATATATATATATATATTCCATCCACCATCCCTCCTTTACGGAGAACTGCGTTATTTTTCTTTTCTATTGCTAATAAAAAAACTATATATATGTACATATATATATATATATATATATATATATATATATATATATATATATATATATATATGGGTGTATCGAGACTAGATGGTCAGTATGGATAACTAAGGTGCACTAAAATTGGGTGAGCAGGCAAGGCATGTCACCCAGGTTGTGTGACAATTATTTTATATATATGCATATACATATTCCATCCACCATCCCTCCTTTATGGAGAACTGCGTTATTTTTATGTCTATTGCAAAAAAAAACAGAAAAACTATATATATATATATATATATATATATATATATATTATATATATATATATATATATACATATATATTCATGGGTGTATCGAGACTAGATGGTCATTCTGGATAACTAAAGTGCACTAAAATTGGGTGAGCAGGCAAGGCATGTCACCCAGGTTGTGTGACAATTATTTTATATAAATGTATATATATATATATATATATATATATATATATATATATAATTCCATCCACCATCCCTCCTTTACGGAGAACTGCGTTATTTTTCTTTTTTATTGCTAATAAAAAAAACTATATATATATACATATATATTTATGGGTGTATCGAGACTAGATGGTCATTATGAATAACTAAGGTGCACTAAAATTGGGTGAGCAGGCAAGGCATGTCACCCCGGTTGTGTGACAATTATTTTATATATATATTCCATCCACCATCCCTCCTTTACGGAGGACTGCTTATTTTTAATATCCATTGCGAAAAAAAAAACACAAGAAAAAGAAAAAATATCTATATATATACATATATATATATATATATATATATATATGGGTGTGTCGAGACTAGATGGTCAGTATGGATAACTAAAGTGCACTAAAATTGGGTGAGCAGGCAAGGCATGTCACCCAGGTTGTGTGACAATTATTTTATATAAATGTATATATATATATATATATATATATATATATATATATATATATATATATATATATATTCCATCCACCATCCCTCCTTTACGGAGAACTGTGTTATTTTTCTTTTCTATTGCTAATAAAAAAACTATATATATGTACATATATATATATATATATATGGGTGTATCGAGACTAGTTGGTCATTATGGATAACTAAGTTGCACTAAAATTGGGTGAGCAGGCAAGGCATGTCACCCAGGTTGTGTGACAATTATTTTATATATATATGTATATATATATTCCATCCACCATCCCTCCTTTATGGAGAACTGCGCTATTTTTATTGTCTATTGCAAAAAAAAAAAAAAAAAAAACAATACATATATATACATATATATTTATGGGTGTATCGAGACTAGATGGTCATTATGAATAACTAAGGTGCACTAAAATTGGGTGAGCAGGCAAGCATGTCACCCCGGTTGTGTGACAATTATTTTATATATATATTCCATCCACCATCCCTCCTTTACGGAGAACTGCGTTATTTTTATTGTCCATTGCGAAAAAAAAAAAACTATATATATACATATATATTTATGGGTGTATCGAGACTAGTTGGTCATTATGGATAACTAAGTTGCACTAAAATTGGGTGAGCAGGCAAGGCATGTCACCCAGGTTGTGTGACAATTATTTTATATATATGTATGTATATATTCCATCCACCATCCCTCCTTTACGGAGAACTGCGTTATTTTTCTTTTCTATTGCTAATAAAAAAACTATATATATGTACATATATATATATATATATGGGTGTATCGAGACTAGTTGGTCATTATGGATAACTAAGTTGCACTAAAATTGGGTGAGCAGGCAAGGCATGTCACCCAGGTTGTGTGACAATTATTTTATATATATATGTATATATATATTCCCTCCACCACCCTCCTTTACGGAGGACTGCTTTATTTTTAATATCCATTGCGAAAAAAAAACACAAGAAAAAGAAAAAATATCTATATATATACATATATATATATATATATATATATATATATATATATGGGTTGTGTCGAGACTAGATGGTCAGTATGGATAACTAAGGTGCACTAAAATTGGGTGAGCAGGCAAGGCATGTCACCCAGGTTGCGTGACAATTATTTATATAAATGTATATATATATATATATATTCCATCCACCATCCCTCCTTTACGGAGAACTGCGTTATTTTTCTTTTCTATTGCTAATAAAAAAACTATATATATATGTACATATATATATATATATGGGTGTATCGAGACTAGTTGGTCATTATGGATAACTAAGTTGCACTAAAATTGGGTGAGCAGGCAAGGCATGTCACCCAAGTTGTGTGACAATTATTTTATATATATGTATATATATATTCCATCCACCATCCCTCCTTTATGGAGAACTGCGTTATTTTTATTGTCTATTGCAAAAAAAAAACAAAAAAAACTATATATATATACATATATATTTATGGGTGTATCGAGACTAGATGGTCATTATGAATAACTAAGGTGCACTAAAACTGGGTGAGCAGGCAAGGCATGTCACCCAGGTTGTGTGACAATTATTTTATATATATGTATATATATATTCCATCCACCATCCCTCCTTTACGGAGAACTGCGTTATTTTTATTGTCTATTGCAAAAAAAAAAACAAAAAAAACTATATATATATATACATATATATATATGGGTGTATCGAGACTAGAAGGTCATTATGCATAACTAAAGTGCACTAAAATTGGGTGAGCAGGAAAGGCATGTCACCCAGTTGTGTGACAATTATTTTATATATATGTATATATATATATATATTCCCTCCACCACCCCTCCTCTACGGAGGACTGCTTTATTTTTATTTCCATTGCAAAAATAAAAAATTTTAAACACAAAAAAAAAAAAAAACGAAAATAATAATAATAAAAATAATTTTGAATGTGTATTCAAATAAGTTTGAATGTGTGTGAACTATATATAAATATATATATACACATGCATATACAGAAATATATACACACACACACATATATATATATACACACACACACACAGACACACACTCACATAAACACATACACACACTGTGTACAGTCTTATGCAAAGGTTTGGCACCCCTTGACAAATAACATCTTTCAATTACAAAAGCAACAATATCAGTTAATACAGTCTCTTTAGGAACTGGGGGAAAAATACACAATATTTTCAGCAAACATTGATGAATAGTTACTTTTTATGCCATAAATTGAACAAAATTACAAAATAAAAACATTATTATGGCACTCTGCAAAAGTTTGGGCACCCTACGTAATCAGTACTTAGTAACACCTCCTCTGCCAGATATCACAGCTTACAAGCGCTTCTTATAGCCAGCTGAAAGGCTTTCAGTTCTTGTACTTGGGATTTTCTCACATTCTTCCTTGCAAAAGGCTTCTAGTTCTGTAATATTCTAATATATCAAGGGCTGTATTGTCAAATAGGAGATCGGCAGCATTCTCCCACCTGAGAAAACTGTACTACAATGCCCTTGATAGTGTGTAGAAACACACTCGTCAGCTCTAGTCCTCCTGTAACAACGCAAAAGGACTGGCAACCCTCAGGTATTTATGCGTGCGATTGTATGATAAATTCACCCTGACAGTCTCACACTTCTCTTGGTACCAACAGGTCTCATGGAATATATAAAAGGCAACTGCAACAATTATACTCGGCACTAAACATCGAGGCACGGAAATGCAGCAGAGCTTGTGTATTTCTCAGGATGCATTCTAGTAAAATGCCCGGAAAATGAGCTAAAGACATATTTCAAGGGGCACTATATAAAACCGATGGAAATTTTACTGATTAAATAAAAGGAAAAGCATCGTTTGAAAAATCACAAATGTTTCTAAGATTCAATGCATCGCTTTTTGACCACATCATAGCGATGAACACATCATTGTTCCTGACAATGTCCTAATACAGAAATAAAACTTTATGTTGGTAAACTCAAAAGCCTTCAGCTGTCACACTGGCTAACGATCTCAAACGATTATAAAGCAGCATTTTGAAAAGCGCTGTTTTAAAATAACAGATACAACACTTACCTTGTCTTCTGGCCAAATGCTTTTCACGGCTTGGCACTCCAACGGTGCTGAAACGAAATTTGTATTTCCTCCTACCTCGTTGGCCCTTCAGTTCTTCTTTTCTCCCTTTGGATGTTTTTTTCCTTCTTCTTTGGATATTGTTTTTTATTTTTGTTTGTTTTTTTTTACTTTGCATGTTTTTCCTTCTTCGGATATTATTTTTTTGGCTTATTTTTTTAGACGATGTTTTTTTCGTCTTCTTTAAAATTGATTTTTTTCGTCTTCTTTAAATATTGTTTTTTTTTTCATCCTTTTGATGTTGTTTTACGGAACAAGAGCCGTACAGTGCTACTCTATCAGGAGGTAGCGCCAACTGAACGCCTTGAAGCAGTACCCAGCTCTTTTATAGGGAGCGTCAACCCGAAGTCAAGTTCTAGAACGTTGCACTCACTTTTCATTGGTTTCCCAGCTATGCTGTCAGAATAATGTTTGCTGATTGGTCGAAAATTTTAAAACGTACCCGAGTACTGTAAAAAAAAAACTCAAGATCTTGCTACCCTACGGAGCACCCATAAGGTGATTTTTTTTATACGTTATATGCAGCTATTTGTAGCAGGCCGTAATTAGACTAATCCACCCTTTGTCAATAAGCCAACAAGAGAACAGGTTGCCCAAAGTTTGCTCAGGTACACGCCACAGCACAACCTTAAAAACACATCCAGCACAAATCACACTAGTGAATGACACAGCAAATCACAGCAATAAAAAAGACCCCTATGGGCAATCCAGCACCAGACTACAGGTGCCAAAAGGCCCAGCCTGCCTAATAATGAACCCAAAATATACATACAACAAAGAAAAAGACACAAACAAAAAAGAAAATAAAACTAGCCAGCTGCTCCCACTAAACCCCGCTCCCGAGGCCACTAAGCCGGCTGGCTTGATAATACACGATACAACCTCAGATAAAACATATTAAAGCAACACCAGGGAGGTTTACAACCTGATCCTTAAAATTATCGACCCGTAATTCCACCTTGAAAACCCCTAAAGAACAGTAGTTTACCCCATGACTCACTGCCCCATTCAAACAAAAAAAAAAACAGGTTTTTTGGGGTAACCTTTAGGTCAGCTCTTCAAAACCAGGTATGAGGACTCTTCAGCTAATCAGTCCTCTAATTAGAAATCTAATTAGGGAGTTGCAGCGAAAACCTGCATACACACCGGCCCTTTGCGGATAAGATTGTTCACCCCTGAAACAAGCAAACAGAAAGGCTGCTACACTGCAAATTCAATATGCCCGCCGATGCTCCACCAAATCTATCAGGACCCTGCCTGTCTTTCCCGTGCCTGCTCCTTTGCCAATATGCCCTACCATCGGAACATGCACAGCCATCTCGCCCCGGCTATGCCTCCAGTCCGAACTGCAGTTCCTATACCTGCCTATAATTGCCTGGCTACAATCCATCCCCCAAAATGAAATTGATGACCCAACGATCACAGCTAAGAATTCTATCCCCAAACCACTGGTCTTCCTCCCCAACCGAACGATCATTCACTGACCGTGGTAACTTATAAGGGTTGGTATGATGACCAGTGGTGGACCTCACCGAACGTTTAACTGGTCTCTACACCTCGGGGGGGACATAACCTCCTCCATTATACGAGGCCTACTTGTGGATGCTCTATTGCGACCCCTCCCACCAGCCCTGTCCCGTAAAATCACAGAGTCCTCATCCGATTCCATTTCTGTTGCCCCTGTGGGCAACCCAGACTCAGGAGACATTACCAGAACATCTTCCCCTGACATAACAACCCCCTGTGGTACTGGACGCAACTCTGTTCGGTGAACTTGACGGACAACCCCGTCCCCCTCCATTGGAGTTGCAGAGTAAACTGCACCCTGATCTTGGGGACACCGAACTACCATATACAAACAGGCATCCCAATGATCCTGTATTTTACCTCGAACATGGTTCCGCAAACACACCAGCTGACCTTCATCAAACCCTAATCATTAACCAACTCATTGTGTTTCCGATTTCGTGGTGTGCTTGTTCCTCCAACTAGCCTTCACATACTCTTGAAGCACCTGCAAACTTTCCTGATGGTTTTGTACCCATTCCTCCAAAGGTCCACCATACTGACTGATCCCGGCAGGAGCCTGAGATAGTGTATCGGTAATCGAGGCTCACAGCCAGACCTTAAATAAAAAGGCATCATCCAGTCATTTGGTGGGGTGTAGTATTGTAAGCTTCTCTGCTGGAGGAAGTGTGTGAAGCAAATTGTGCAAAAAAAATATTAAAGCAACACCAGGGAGGTTTACATCTAGATCCTTAAAATGATCGACCTGCAATTCCACCTTGAAAATCCAATTACCATATAAAGGATACAAGATGTAAAGATGACAAATGACATGGCACACATTTGTTGTTTAGACTGTTGTGTCAGGTTAATTGAAAGCTGAAGGATCTTAGTGTTTACTAGTCTAAGTAACAGAATGTCTAAACACTGTGCTTGCCTTTATGGGTTTTTAAGCAGAACATATAGTATAGAAACATATTAACATTACGTTTCACGATTCACTGACTGGAGAATAGGAGAATATACACAACAATATTACT